>NC_044984.1:72310330-72616293 GCF_008728515.1 Papio anubis
TCCCTATCCCGACAAAAAAAAAAAAGACCAAAAACTAAAATTTGAACATATAGCAGGCCAAATGCTATTACAGCTTATAACTGATGCTATGTCTAAATTTATTAATTCATTCAGATAGTCAACAATAATGCATTAAGCATTGATTGTGCCTGGCCATGGTGTGAGGTTCTGGGGGTAAGAGGGTAAATGTGAGAAGAGAGACGTCAGCTCCCACCAGCAGAGACGAGTTCAAGTATTTCAGAGGAGAGGCTTAAGGATGTCATACAAGTAAGTCAGCTCATCTGGGTCAATGTTCAGGAGACATAATGAAGTTGACTACTAATATTATTTCCAGTTAGGGTTTAATTATTTCTCTTTTTTATTTGACTGCTTCAAGCATGAAAACCCTATATTATCCTTGCTGTAGTTCATTTATTTCCTCAGAAATTATTTGTAGATCACCTAAGTCATACATTTAGACTGGGGAGAGAGCAGTAGACAAAATTAAAAAGAATCAATAGACAGTATACATTCTGGCTAGTCATATATATAGATACACGCATATAAATAAATATATATACATATATAACACATTAAATATATATCATGATGTATACTTTAATATATATGTAATACATATAATGATATATACTTTAATAACATACAACATATATTACCTGTAATATATATGTAATGTATGTAATATACTATTATATATACTTTTAATAATGTATATTACATATCATCAATACATACATGATTATATTATTACATATATAGTAATATAGAATCAAAGTATATGTTATGTCACACATACTATACATATATGTGTCATGCATGTAATATATGCATATGTATGATATATACACATATAATATATAATGCATATATGTAATAAAAATGCATATGTGTATGTGATATGCACATATGTATATATTGCACATATACATATATGTAATGTATTAATATTGATATTTATTATAAATATATATTTAATATACATATGTTGCATGTATACATGCATATACATGTCTGACATCTATGTAATATATGAAATATATAATATATACTTTAATAATATATATTACTATGTTCATGTTCATATTACATGTATAAGACATATGTAATATATTAAATACATAATATATACTTTAATAACATTACTATGTATGTAATATATTATTAAAGTATTAAAGTATATGCTATATATTACATATCTGTATGATATATGCAATATACACATATGTATATATTATACATATGCATGTATGTAATATATTAAATATACTAATATTTAATATAAATATATTATATATTTAATATAAATATGTTTAATATGTGCATACATAATATATCTCTTATGTATGTAATATATGTGTATATGACATATGTATATATTACATGTATAAGACATGTATGTAATATGTTAACTATAATATATACTTTCATAACTTACATTACTATATGTAATGTATATCATTAAAGTGTAGATTATATATTACATATCTGTAATATATATCTTTATATTACTATATATGTAATATATTACATAACATGTAATATATTATTAAATTATATATAATATATTGCATACATGTAATGTAATATATGTTATATAAGTAACGCATATTACATATATGTTACATATATATGATTTAAATAGACTGGGGAGAGCATATAGACAGAATAAAAAAGAACCATCATGAAGCTTATATTCTGGCTGGTCATCTATGTATACATTACACACATACAAACACACACACATGTAATATGTAACATATACTTTAATATTTAATTTGTGTACAATGTTATAAGATATACTTTAATATTTAATTTAGATATTTGGGCATTTACTATTTGATAAGCACTATTATGAGCAACTTTCATTAATTAATTTACTTAATTCTAAATCTAATAGTCAACTCTTAGCTCTTGTCTTACGTGACTTGTTAGCAGCTTTTGATAGAGCTCGTCTTTCTCTTGTCCTTAAAATACTTTCTTCAAGTGGTTTTCTGTACCCCATCCTCTCCTGATTTTCTTCATACTTTCCGGTGGCTTTGTTCACTCTTCTCTGTTGGTTCCTCCTCTTCTTTCCAATGATAATCTCCTAAGGCTCAGTGTTTGTTCCTCTTCTTTTATGTCTATACACTTTTGTTGATAATCACCCTCAAGATTTCATTCACATCACCAAAAAATTTGAATTTAGATCTTCACTCCAACCTCTCAGTTGAACTCCAGATTGTGTGTCCTACTGCCTACTAACCATCTCCTTTTGAATGTTTGATGGACCAGTCAACATGTCAAAAAAGAAACTTCCTACTTCCATTCATGATCTTTTCCATCTCAGTGGATAGAGACTTCATCCTTCTTGTGATTAAAGCCCAAATCCTTGGAGTTATTCTTGACTCTTCTCTTTCTCTCAAATGCCATATCTTCCCATAAATTTATCTCAGAAAACATCCAGAATCTGACCATTTCTCATGACCTTCACTGTCCCTTCACTACTCTTGTTGCTACTCTTGAATATGCCCCCTACTGCATACCACCTGCTACAAATCCCACCAGAAAAGAGTCATTGTAGGCATGGCAATGCCCTGGTCTTCTTAGGGCAGTGTTTTCAATATAGTGGATTACCCTCCATGAATGGACCCTGAAATCCACCTAGTAGATTTTAAGCAACATCTAAATAGACTAAACAGAAGACAGTACAGTGCACTAGGAAGCATCGCAGTAACCTGTATTTAGTAAGCTAAAGTATTATTCCATGAAACTTTGACTCCATTATAATTATGTATAAGCATATTGGGTTGTGCTATTCAATTTATTTCTTGCTGTGGGTTACAGTCAATATTCTAGAAAATATTAAGGTACATGAAGTTATTCTAATTAAAATTTCACCCAAATTTTTGGTGTTAAAATATGATTTGAATTTGATAGTTTGTTTGATATCCGATTCAAACAATAATGAAGGAAAATAAAACAGATTACAATTACTTGGCTCAATTTGATGGTAAAATAACTTTTATTTATTTGTAAGTTACCAAAAAGTTTTAGAGGTTTTTAGTTTATAGAAAAATTGACATTTAATATGGAAAAAAGCAATTAAAACGGTGTTTGTACTAGGTCTATTTCTAATAACTGAGAGATGTTCAGGGGAAATCTATATTAGAAACAGGAATGATAAAATCTTTAGAATTTATTGAAATACAATTATTAACCAGAGAATGTTATTTTATCATTAAAAAATCCACTCAAAAGTATGACTCTGGTGAGAAAGCGACCATATAAATGACATTTAACAAGTTAAAACCACTTATTTTTACTATAAAACATATAGTCTAGTATGTACTAACAAATGTGATTGAATTTATAGAAAGACTAGAATTAAGTGGGGAAAAGGTATTATTTTCTTGAAAGTCATGTTTATTATGCTGATACACTGTGAGAAAATAAATTTTGGTAAATTGTTAATTTTAACAATAAATGTTGAATAAATAAATGAGCTTTAATGAACTAGCCTTTAATAGTCATATTGGAAACTATATTCAAGTACTTATTCTGTTGCTATTACCCAGCTACTCAGGCAATAATGGGGAACATAACTATCATAAATTGCCGGTCCTCATAATGAATGACTATGAGAGAATAGTAAAAATGATTGAATGCTCCTGATAAATAGATTTGAAAATAAAAAAGAATGTATTATCGATCGTTTGTTTTTGTTCTCCTTCTCCTTCCTTCCTTCCTTCCTTCCTTCCTTCCTTCCTTCCTTCCTTCCTTCCCTTCCTCCTTCCTTCTCTTTCCTTCTCCTTCCTTCTTCTCCTCCTTCTCCTCCTCCTCCTTCCTCCTCTTGCTTCCTCCTTCCTCCTCTTGCTTCCTCCTTCCTCCTTCTCCTTCCCCCCCACTTCCTCTTCCTCCCTCCTCTTCTCCCCTGCTCCTCCTTCTTCTCCTTCTTCTTTCTTTCCTTCTCCTTCTCCTTCTCCTTCTTCTCTTTCACATTCCCCTTCTGATTGTGGTACAAGATGAAAGAAAGAGTTGTGTCTAACACACAATTTAGGAATCAGGTTATTTTATATGCTGGTTAAATGGTAGACAAAAAATTATCTTACAAACTTAGCTACAGACTCGATGAACCTTTTCTGGATTTTCAATGAGCTAACCTGTTCATGTATAATATGAGTAACTAAATTTTAGGTAATAATATCCTATTAACATTTTGTAGCAAATCGCATTTGGGTCAGAAATCTTCCTTCTTTCTATAAAAGGCATATAATTGCATTGAAATCAAGAACTTTAGGACTGCTCTTGCAAACATTTAAAAATATTACATCACATTATCCTTCTTAATATTAGGCCACAATAATTATTTGGCATCTTTCTTTTACTAATTTTTAGTAGGTCTGAAAGAAATACATTTAAAAGAACACTGTGGATGGATAGAGAACATCCAATTTGCCTCATTCCTTGTTATTGTTCCTCCTCCTTTCCTTCCTTATATAATCTTATAGCTAGTAGCAGAATGAAATATGAAGAAAGGAAAGAATTAATATATGTTTCAGCACTATCACCTCGTTGGATATTCAGATGCTGATCGGCAGAACAATAAGATTTATTATATTATGTTATATTCAGCACGTTCAACTCTATTATTTATTCAGTAGAATAAATTCAGTAAAACTTACTTTGAAGTTAATTAATATGACTTTTTTTCCTCAAAATAAATGAGTATATCTTGTCTGTGGTCATTTTTAAGGAAAAAGCATATCATTGTATATTATCATTTTTTGTACAAAATTGCTATTTTAAAGGAACAGAAATAGTTTCTCTATTTTATAAGGATAGATTCTTGAATCTATTTTTTTCGTTTTATTTTCTTTAAGAGACATTTTGACCTTACTATGAAGCTAAGCTGGGGAGGACATTGGCAGAACTCTGTGTGTGTGTCCTCATGCATAGCTTTTGATGAGAATTTAGTAAGACAGACAATAGTTCCTTGCCAAGTTATTAATTTTAAATCTCATCTTTACTGTAGAATGTAAATATTTATAGAATACTCCCAAATCCAGGGAGATGGATCACAAAGAATTGGAAGTTTTTAGCTTTCTATACTCTTACGAATCTTAGCTGTGTCACTGCTATATAATGCCATGATCAATTTTTTTTTTCTTCTCACCCCAAATGATTGTAAACTGGTAATCACATTGAAACCAACGATTTAAAAGTCATGGGGCCTGGCATAGTGGCTCACGCCTGTAATCCTAAAACTTTGAGAGGCTGAGGTGGGTGGATCACTCGAGGTCAGTAGCTCGATACCAGTCTGGCCAACATGGCAAAACCCCTCTCTATAAAAATATAAAAAATTAGCCGGGCATGGTGGTGTGCACCTGTAGTCCCAGCTACTTGGGAGGGTGAGGCTGGAGAATCGCTTGAACCCGGGAGGGAGAGGTTGCAGCGAACCAAGATCGCACCACTGAACTCCAGCCTGTGTGACAGAGCAACATTCTGTCTCAAAATCAAAAACGAAAACAAAAACAAACCAACAAAAATGCGCTACGGGAATCACCCTTTTAAAATAGCAAAGACAGCACATATATTTAATCAGCAGATTATTCACCTCTAGAAATACAAATATAATTTTTAAAATAAATATTTGCTAGGTTTAGGATGAAAATATCTTCATTTTCATATTGTATCAATCCTTTCTCCGTCTATCATTTGACGTACTTAACAAATACTGCTGGTTGAATTTAAATTACCCACATCCTAACATTCTAAGACACACATGCAACAATCTCAGTCTGTATGGATGCTTTCACTGGGACTTATTTGCAAAGTACAAGATCCAGTTTTATGTTAAGTAGGTGGGTTGCTAATCTGCAAGAATGCCATTCTTGATCAGGCCTTTATGAATTGTTTGTAAGTACCAGCTGGACAATGAAAGCTTTATATTCATTCTGCAATTAGCCAAAATAATTCTAGTTAAAGTCTGGTTAAGACTTCTAGTATGAAATGAATGTAAACTATTCATTCTTTATCGTTCTTTCTGGTTTCATTTTGGCACATGCATTTATTAAAATACAATCCCCTAAGTTGCTTTTTCACTGCTTTTCATGTTGCAGATTGAAAATGTTGATGTCTGCCTTAGTTTTCTAGCAGCCAGAGGGGTAAATGTTCAAGGTCTATCTGCTGAAGGTAAGAAAAAGAATGACTGAATTGTCACAAATGGCATCAATGTATTTAAATTATTTTTTATAATGTAAGAAATGTAACATTGGAGTATACGGCTCCTTAATGTGATAAAAGAAATTGGTGAAGTCTTCAAGACAACTGAAACATAAATGTAATGGTTATTACTATGTGCTTTAAGTATTTAAATGTTTTCCATATTTTGCCAGAACTATTCTTTTCATAACCAACTATATGGGAGAGGTGTGAATCAACAAAACATCTTTATGTTATTACTAGTTTATAGTATAATTAGATTTCTTAAGTAGATTAATAGATAATTACATAAATGTTGGATGACATAAATACAGGTAAAATATTTTAATTAAGTCTTAATATTATTTTATTAATACCATTTCTATAATCTATTCAAGTTGGTAGAAATAGTCAAAATAGTTGGTTAGTTTAAATAAGTCACTATGAAGTATTAAATAATTAGAACTAACAGCATTCATCACTGTTACATATAAATGTTTTAAATCATTAAAGATTCAAAAGATCATCATTAAAATTGAAAGATAGCAAAATGGGGAAAACTTGTACAAGTTTTGATGTTTATCTTTTCCTGAGTTTATTTTACTTTCACATATAAAGGTGGCAAAGGTTGGCAAACGCTTGCCACACATAAGATAAAATTTGCCATACTTGAGAAACCTGATATTTAAATTTCTTTTATATTTACATGTTATAATATATAATTAAATTACACATTCAATGGCCAAGAAGCTCAGGTTCAAACCTAACTGGTAGTTCTGTAACTTAGAATAACATTTGAATAAAATTCCCCAGGATAATATGTTGCTAAGTAGTTAAAGGCAGGCTAGAATTGCTGCCATTTATTCATTTTGTGTGTCTCTTCCTTATAAAAACCTTTATTAATATAAGCTTATTGATTTTCATTCATCTTTTAAAAATATATGAATGCTCAAAATTTACTCTCTAAATTAATTAAACATGCAAAATAATAAGACAATAATTTTAAAAAAACTCTTTAAACAAAACCTTTCAGGTTTATAGGAGAATATTAACACTCTCTCAATGTAGCCTCAGATTGATAAGCCAACTCTTCAATATGACGGAAACTATGAGAAATATTTGGGGAGGAAATAGAACAACTCAGAGGGTCATTTTATATTAATTATTTTACTGCATAGTTTGAGTTATATGATAAACCATCAGAGATCAAGAAATCCAAAGAGTTGGTTAATTTTCCTAAACTCCAAAAGGGGACATAAAGCCTTGATCTCAGAGGAGGATGTATTTCATTGCCAACAGTAAGTTTTATTTAAAATATGATTACAGGTTGTGTAGCTTACTTTCAAGCTTTACTTCCTTCTCTTTTCCTATTTTTTAAGTTGTAACTACAGGAGAAAAATGTAGGCTTATGTGTAGCCTACATTGTGAATTTAATTTTTTTATTCAATATTTGAAAATCTTACACAGGAACTTCATCTGTTAGAACAAAGATTTCTACTTATTCAATTATGTTATCTAACATAAGCTAATCTTCATTATTTATTAATATATAGCATAAATTAAAAATAAAAGAATTGGAACATTAATAATTGATACTATGTCTGTTTTTTGGAAATATACATACACACATATATATTTTGATATATATGGATATATATTTGGAAGATATATACATACATAAATATGTATAAATGAGTTGGTGAGTGGGTGACTTAGAAAGAAAGTTGATTGCAACGAATCCAGTTGGTATTACAAGGTGCACCCACGTCATCAATATTTATAAATGCAGGACAACCAACATTTCAGTGGCTTTCCTTCTGCAGTTCGTAGCCACTGCTGTACTGGCAACAGCTGTGTATATTTGTGAGGAAAACAACGTGCTACATCAAATGGTTAGCACAAGAGAGAGTTCATTTATTTCTAAGCAGCAGCTAACTTGAGAAAAATTGTAGTTCAAGGTCAGCAAAGAATATCACTTCTGAGCGTGCTTTGTTCTTTTCACCCTCTATCCTTTGATTCTCTCCCTGAAATTCCAAGGTATTTGGAAATGTTAACATGTTTCAGAAATTCAGGTTTGTTTGTGACTCAACTGTGACTGAGAGAATTAAGTTGTATCTCTACCTTCACAGATTTAGTTCAAGAGGATTGCATCTAGAGTTTGTTAAAAAGGACACTGAATACATACGATGCTTCTTTTGTATTTTTCATTTCATACAGAAATAAGAAATGGAAACTTAAAAGCCATTCTAGGGCTGTTTTTCAGTTTGTCTCGCTACAAGCAGCAACAACACCATCAACAACAGTACTACCAGTCCTTGGTGGAACTTCAGCAGCGAGTTACTCACGCTTCCCCTCCATCGGAAGCTGGCCAGGCCAAAACCCAACAAGATATGCAGTCCAGGTAAGGAAAGGAAGTAGGGAATGTGTTTCCAATTAGTTTGTGTAGATACAACTTGTTTTTAACAAATTCTTGTCCACGAGTTTGAAAAACGTACTCATGTACTTGTATCAGTGTGATGGGATTATTTGACTTGTGTAATGGAAGTTAAAACCACTCTTCTTTTGCTTGGACAAGCAACGTCTATCATGTTTTGGGTGACATATTTTTTTTGCTTTCTAAAGATTGTTGTTCTGTATCACAGTGTGAAATGTCTTTGGTGTAAGTAATGTGGCATGGCTACTTTCTTCTACAAATGACTTCAGTATTTAGAATGTGCTACTGAGTCCTAGTCTCCTGTCGTGTAGTTATCTTTCATTGATACTTTTGATTAATTAAGTCTCAAAAATTTCAGGTCTGTTAAACATAGGAGTTTGAGGTTTGGGAACATAGTGTTTTTGATGTGTGTGTGTGTGTGTGTATATGCACATACATGTATTATTTGTCTGGCTTGAGTCTTTTGGCATATGTAGACACAGCCTGGGTAGAGTGTCCCAAATCATGGCAACTTCCTTTTCTCTTCCATTATTAGTTTTGTGTGTTTTTTTCTTTTTTTTCCAATTTAGAATTGCATCAGTGTTCAGCTAGAGGAGTTGAGCAAGCAAACGATATATAACAAGAGACTTATTGTGAAGAATTGGTTTAGTATGATTGTGCATTCTGGTTAGGCAAGTATGAAATCTGAAGGGCAGCCCAGCTGGGAGGGCAGGCTAAAACTCTTGTCATGAACTGAAATTGCAGTACACAGGTAGAATTTCTCCTCTCAAGGAAGCCTCAGTTCTGCTTTTGAAAAGCAAAACTGTCAGCTGGGCACACTGGCTCGCTCATGCCTGTATTCCTAGCACTTTGGGAGACCGAGGTGGATGTATCACGAGGTCAGGAGTTCAAGACCAGCCTGGCCAAGATGGTGAAAGCCTGTCTCTATGAAAAATACAAAAAGTAGCCAGGTGTGGTGACAGGCTCCTGTATTTCCAGCACTCTGGAGGCTGAGGCAGAGAATTGCTTGAACCCGGGAGGCACAGGTTGCAGTGAGCCAAGATCCAGCCTGGGTGACAGAGCGAGACTCCGTCTTAAAAAAAAAAACAAAACAAACAAACAAAAAAAAACAACCTTCTTTCAACTAGTTGAATCAAGATCACTCAGATTATCTAAAATAAACTTTACTGAAAGTCAATTGATTATAGAATTTTATGACTTCCTCAAAGTATCTACATAGCAACAACTAGATTAGTATTTGATGGAATAACTTAGACTATAGTCTAACATAGTTTACATGTCAAAATAAATGATCACAGAATGAAGTTTCACTTAACAACTTTCATGCAAACTACTATATTTGTTCCTGAACAATGACTGGGGTATTGGTTAGTTAGCTCTATTACATAAATAGTTATGATTATTTTTCTTAAGGAGAGAGGATATGAAAATCCCTTTCATCGTCTTTGAAAATATAAACACTTGTCAACAAATGTAAATATTTAACTTTGTCCACCTTAGAAGTCAAGTTTGAAACCTACTAACATTCAGCTAACCTTGAGTTTGGTAATTAGAAATGACTCAAACAATTAAAATGATGTTCCAAAATACATTTATGAACCACCTCCCACTTACTGTCAGTTGTTCAATTGTTCAGAAATCACCTCTCTTTCATCTATTACCCAACTCTCATATGGATCTTGTTTGTTACTTCATAATGAACAATATTTATTTCTCTATATAACCATGTAAATTCTATTCCCTTTGGAAGATTTTCATTCATCAGTGAATTTTTAAATGAATTTAAAAAAAGCTATAGTTTTACTGAAAACAGCATATAATATAAAGTTTATGAAGTGATGGGGGATATATTTTATTATAAAATAATGCAGCTATTTGACTGCTCTTTAAGCTCATCTTGGCTTTTGGTCATATCAGGTGAGATTGTACAAGACTCATAGTGAAAAATAAATCTCTATAGGATAAGTTTCTTGGATTTTCGTAAGCATAGAGAAGAAGAAAGTGGATGACATCATGTTTTATGTATTATTATTATTATTATTATTTTTTGCGTGGATGGTTGGAACAAAGAGATGGATTCTGAAAAGTGCCAGAAATAATATTACTAGAGTTTGGTTTAAGCAGTTTAAATAAAAAAGACACAAGAAGAGTAGCTAAAAAAATAAAGGAAACAAAATTATTTTGTGTAAAGCATGTTGACTCTGGAAGTGATACGGAATATCATTTGACATTGCTTTACCTCACTCTTTTTCTGTATCTTCCATGTGAAATTTATTGTCAAGAATTTCTTGCCCAGAATTTCTTGGTAGATATGACCCTTTTAGGAAATTGTTTCTTTTCCTATTCTTCTTGCTGGATATACATACTGTTGTGAAACTATGGGGTAATTTAAAATATAAAACCATGTGTAATACTCATGGTTTTTATACTGTTTTGTGGAAGGATGTCTCAATTTTTCATTGCAAGTTTATGAAAAGTATTCTTTTCAACAGTGTCCTTTAAGGCTGAGGGAGACTTTTAGCAAAATTTTCTTCTGGATTTAATTACTTTTTGAATTGACATATAATTTAGTAAATGTTTTTAGAGTAACAGCTTTACGAAAAGTAGTATTCAGGACCCTAATATAGAAGAGTTCAAGTCTTACTTTCAATAGTTTTACTTGTAATTGAATTTGTTACATGTTTTAAAGGATATGATATTTAAGACATTAATACTTATTTTTATTCATATAGATTTGGTGTATCACATTAATATATGCATTAGAATTTATGTGGACTTACCTGTAGCAATCAATATTTTTAAAGCATTTTTCAAAAGGCCATAATGATAATATACATAGGAATGTAATATAGTATCTATGTGTTAGAACCAAGATAATTAATGCAGAAAAATTCCTAATGACAAATTTATCTTCATTTGCTAGAGGTGTGAATCATAAATCATGATTTATGATGCCTTTCTATTGATTTCAAAGTTCTTTCCGAGTAAACAGTTTAAATGTCAACTTGCTATACTTTTCTGGATATTTGGCCAGAAAATGTTCTTACATTTTTCTCTGTAGACTAACGAACATTTCTTTGGGCACATTGGTTCAGTTCAGTAAAAGTGTTTCTGTTTTATTCTCTTTGTTTAAAGTAAATTGGCATAATTCTACATACTTCTACAACATTTATTTTATCCATTAATAATTTTTAATTTGATTTTACTATTTTGAAAATAACTCCAGATGTTTTTACTCAATTTGAATAGCTTTCATTTAAACAGAAATTTGGATTTAAAGGTTAACAAGTGAAATACACAGGAGAAAAAATAAAACATGAACCAAGGGGAAAGAATAGAGTAACAGACTCTGCTCTCCTACTCTCTCAGTTGCCTCTCCACCTTTGAGTGTATGTATCTATAGGGGCATGGGTCACGTGCTGTATGTGAGCTTGAGTGGGTGTGTGCACAAGTGTGCATGCATGTGTGTCCTGCTCAACCGGCACCAGGAGCTCTAATTATTAAGAGTTTACCTCTGGAATCAGACTGCCAGGACTTGGATCTGGATTAAAGTAAAGGTGGGATTCAGATTTTAAGTTTCTTAAATTCATTACAAGGAATTATTTGGCTTATTTGGAGTGATAAAGACTTGATTAACCAGGTAATCAATTCTTTACAATTTAGATATATTTAATATAAAACTGATATTTTATCTATGTCACTATTTTTTGATGAACTTTATGTGAGTAAAGATTCAACATCTTGCTATATTCCAAAATATTAAGCATCTTATTTGCATTTATTTAATATGATAAATAAAACTAGTTCATTTTATATTTCTTAATTTTCTTTTTATTTTGAAAAAGGTAGATAAAAATTCTTCTCTCCAACCAAAAGGGGAAATATGAGAAGTGTTTCAATATAAAATGCTAAAAAAATCTTACATAAAGGTTGGTATCATAGTTATTTTTCACAGGTATTAATTGGGGAGAAGAAGGAAATCCCTTTGCTTATTCTAGGAAACAATGTAAAAATAAATCCTATAATTTTAAAATTCATAAAATTCATTTTCATCCTAGGCTATTTCTGTGAACCTTACTTTTTCATCTGTTGCATTTTGACAATTAGAGTTCTAGTTGACAGTAAAGCCAAAAGAAAATCCTATTTCAACCCTATGCAGTACCTGGCACATACCAGCCAATAATACTCAGTAAATGAATGCATGATTTTCCTAAGAATATCTGGTAAAAACATTACAGTGAAAAAAATATAAAATGAAATTTGTTTTTTCTTATGTACTGACCTGGTTATACACAAAGTGTTAGGATGATAGTACATGTAAAAGATAATTTTTTTATTTGCTAAAAGCTTTTTTAAAAGATGTGATTTTTCTTAAAATACATGCTTTTATCTTAATTTTTGACCAGATTATTAAATGATTTTCCTTCCCATTATCAAATAGTTAATGAATTTTACCAACTCACAGATAGTGGTTTTAAATCACATGAATAGTTTATGTAGTATACAATTGAAACATGTAAAAAGACGAAAATTGAATGTGAAAGTAGAGGTCAGAGATTACATAGATAGATGATAGAGGTGGCAAAGCCAGTGTTGATACATCTTTCTGAATTTAAAAAAATTATTTTGGGAACTTGAAAGATTATGATCTCTGCAGATGATCATACGTCCTTCTGCTTTTGATTTTGTAGGAGCAAATCAATAATGTGTCCATTTTCAGTTAAGATGAACGTGCTCTTACAGGACTCACAAGTTAAACTGTGAACTCCCCGGGTATATGTTTTCTGAATGGCTTGTCTGTTCCCTTGCAGTCCTTTTCCAAGGTTCCTGTGACCCCTACCACACACGTTGCTTTTGGAACCCTCTTACCATAGAGGACATTTGCTTTCCAGGGTATCTTTTCCAGGAAACATTATTTCCTTCTGGGAGATTCACTCTGAAATTGAGATGGTTTACAGCTTTTTGGCCAAAGGTTATAAATCTTGAGAAGTATATAAGGCAGTTTAATTTAAGATGACAGGAAGGCTCTAGTAATTTAAGCCCTTGTGAACCTGGCTTCAATTAGCTGCCTAACGCAGTTCTGTGTTGTGGCCTACAGTGTGCTCTTTAAGAAAGTCAGTTAATCAATTAAACTTTAAACAAAACAAAAACATAAAAGAAGAGGGATATTTATAAATCGTTATTTAAAGCAGGATCTTTTTATCTCTAGAGGGAAATAATTGAAGAGAAAGAAATTATTCTTAATTGACTGCATTTGGAAACCGAGAGTATGTAATACTAAGAGAGAAAGTTTGTGTGTGCACGTGCACATACTTTTGTTATGTTCTAACACTGGTGTTTCAATTGTTATAGATGAAGATTATATTACAGTAAAGGTGGGACTCAGGTTTTAAGTTTCTTAACTTCATTACAAGAAAATATTTCACTATATTTGGAGTGATAATGACTTGATTAGCCAAGTAATCAATTTTTAAAAATTTAAATATATTTAGCATAACAATTAGATATTATCTCAGTATTTTTGTTGTTTTGTTTTGTTTTGAGACAGAGTCTCGCTGTGTCATCCAGGCTGGAGTGCAGTGGCACAATCTCAGCTCACTACAACCTCTGCCTCCCGAGTTCAAGCCATTCTCCTGCCTCAGCCTCCCTAGTAGCTGGGATTACAGGTGCCCACCACCATGGCAAGCTTTTTTTTTTTTTTTTGCATTTTTTTGTGGAGATGTGGTTTCACCATGTTGGCCATGGTGGTCTTGAACTCCTAGCCTCAGATGATCTGCCTGCCTCAGCCTCCCAAGTGCTAGGATTATAGGCATGAGCCATCATTCCCAGCCGCTATGTCAGTATTCTTGGATGCATTTTATGTGGGTAAAGATTAAACCTCTTCTGTATTAGTTATTTCAGAGTCAGGCAAGTATGAGTTGGAATCCTGCTTGCCAATTCCCAGTGGAGTGGCGTGGCCAAGTGATTTTAACTTGCTCAAATCCTAGTGTTCTTCCGCTAATATTGGAATAGTGGCAACTTTCTCATAAGGGTGTTGAGGAAACCAGATGAAATGGTTTATGTATAAAATGCTTACTTAGCATAACATAGCATATAATAGACACTCAAACCAGCTATTTCCATCTTCCCTTCTCTCACTTGAAGATCATATCACATGTGTAATAAAATACATTGACCCACATTAAAAACCTTAAGTCAACCTCATTACTGTTCTCCCTTTTCTTTCTCTAATCAAGTCTGCCCATTCCACTTCTAAGTTTTATTAAATATATGAAAATACTTTAAAGTAACAATATTTCCACTAAAATAGCTTAATAATGCTCAGTCCTTTGTATGCCCAGTCTAAATAAGCAGAATAACCCCTTTAATTACTTTAGGTATTTTTTTTAGGAGTTACTTCCATGTAGCTAAATAAAATGCTTCTACCACTAGTTTCTGTTCATCAATTTGATCATTGTCATTTGATCCACACTTCTCTATTTCTCCCCACCCTCATTAATTGATTCTACAAGTTTTTATTAAGTACGTGGTATGTTCTAGACAATCTTCTAGTCACGGGAGATAGGCAGAAGACAAAAGAGACTTTTAAAAAATTTGCTGTCTTGAAGGTTTCATTCTAGTGATTGGAGATAACACAAAATTAATTAAAATATTTACCAGTAATTTGACAGCTGATGATGGAGAAAAACAAATCAGAAAAGGGCAAATCAGATGTGTGAGAGCCATTTTTTTGCTAATTAAAATTTAATGAGGACCGAGGAAAGTCCTCATTCAGATGATGACACTAAGCAAAGAAAATGAGAGAATGTTGTCGGTGAATATTTCAGGGCAGAGCGTTTCAGGCTGAGAGAAGAAATGCTCTTAGACTTTGAATTAAGAGCCTGTCTGGTTTTCTTCAATAAGAGAAAACATCTATCCCAGTTGGACTGGATCAGACGGAATGAGGCAGAAGAAGAGTAGGTTATAATTCGAAGAAACATAAGAATTAGTATGGCCCTGTTGCCATTGTGCAGACTTTGGCTTTTATTCCTGGAGAGAGTGGAAGATAGTATGTGCCATGAGGAACATAAACGGGCATATAAATAAAGTGGTCACATTGTCTGCTGTATTGAAAATAGAGTGTAGTAGGGAAAAGGTGGTAGCAAGAAGTCGTGGAAAAAGCTTGGGCTATCGCATTGAAGGTGCAGAGAGGAAGTTAAATGCCAAATGCGTTTTGAAGGTAATGTCAGTAGAAGAAACTGATAGACTTGTAATGAAATTGGTAAACAAAAAGGGGATTGTAGCATGGATAAAAAGGAGGCTAAAATGGGAGACTGTGTGTTATCAATGTATTATTAGCTGTTGGAAAGACGGTGTTTCCATTTGCTGAAATGAAGAAAAAAAAATGTGAGGAAAGGTTTGGTAGGGAGAAGGTTAGATATTCACTTATTGTCATGTGAGCTTTGAAACATCTGTGAGATATATCTGAAATACTGAGGAGGCCATTGGAATTGCAAGACTGGGGTTTAAGGGATAGATGAGGCCTATAGATAAAAATCATGAAAAAATAAGCATATAGCAACAATAAAAAGCTATGAGGCTAGACTTGATTAAGTCACCAAAATCTGTACATAGATGAAGAAGAGAACTGAGGCCCTGGATCAGGAGCTTACCAATGTTTAGAGATCAAGGAGATGGCAAGACCTGACAGAGGAGACCAAAAAGAGTTAGCCTGTTAAGTAGGAAGAATAGTAGAACTTGATGTCCTGGGAAGCATAAAAACTGCATAAAGTATTCAATAGAGAGACAGATCAATAGTCATAACTTATATTGGAGCCCCTTCTGAACCATTCTAAATAGTTTATACATACATTTACCATCTCAATCCTCATGACAATCCTATGATGTACGTACTGTTTTCTTTCTTCCTTCCTTCCTTCCTTCCTTCCTTCCTTCCTTCCTTCCTTCCTTCCTTCCTTCCTTCCTTCTTTTCTTTTCTTTTCTTTTCTTTTCTTTTCTTTTCTTTCTTTTTTGAGATGGAGTCTCACTCTGTCACCAGGCTGGAGTGCAGAGGCACGATCTCGGCTCACTACAACCTCCGCCTCCCGGGTTCAAGAGATTCTCCTGCCTCAGCCTCCCAAGTAGCTGGGACTACAGGCATTCACCACCACACCCAACTAATTTTGTATTTTTAGTAGAGATGCGGTTTCACCGTGTTGGCCAGGATGGTCTCGATCTTGACTTCATGATCTGCCTGCCTCAGCCTTCCAAAGTGCTGGGATTACAGGTGTGAGTCACCGCACCCGGCCTGTACTGTATTCTTAATATTAATTTTGACATAAAGAAAATGGAAAGATCAATTAAATTGCACAGTTTCACAGAGACTAGGCTGTATATTGGATCAAGGCAATCTAGTACAGAGTTTGTGTTTCTAACCATTATTTACGGAATGTCAACTACATGAAATGTTGCATGTAAGTAGGATGAGAACTGAGAAGTGACCTATGGCTTCTGCACTGGATGAGAGCTCTTTCAGTGAGGTAGTTGCTATGATAACTTGATTGAAATCTGTGCAAAAGAGAATGAGAGGGAGGAATTACAGATAGAGATACACAATTTAATGTGTCAGTTAAAAAAAGAGATAGCAAATATAGGCAAGTCTTTCTAGGAGTGTTACTAACATAGTTATACTCCACTATCTTTAGTTCTTTTGTTGGTTAACTTTGTACCTTTATGTAATGGAATAACATCTTTATTTCTTTTTCAATCACCTGTAGAATATCTTTTGGTATTTGATTTTGTAAAACCTGGATATTAAAACTACGGTGTCGTTCTCCTCTATCCACTGACAATTTCCAATCTCTGTTATTGGCACTTTTATTTTTTGTTACCAACGTTCATATGATTAATCTATTTTGTACACGTACCTGATTGTTCCAATCTTTTAGTATAGGTTGATTCTAAAAGTTGTGTGTGTGTGTGTGTATATATATATACATGTATATGTATACATATTCTTCAGAATCAAGTAATATACTCTGATTCTTCCCTAGTTAAGGCCTATCTGAAAGTTGATATTTGTTTGAATTGATGCATAAAATGGTAGATAATTTGAATAAGGGCCAGAGCTCATTTTATGATAGTTTGGGGAGATGAGTCCAAGTAAACCAAGGGATCACTGTATACTGGTGTCTTTTTTCTGGGATTATTCAGTTATTATAGTTTAAACTGCTTTTTATGTTCAGATAGTTGGTTTTGGTTTAGTTTTGTTTGTAAAAAAATTATTCTTAGTTTTACTGTTCTTAACTAAATCAGAATCAATTAAACTTAATTTTCTAGGTATAAAATAAAAACATCATAATTGTATTTTATCTTTCCAAAAGAATTGTGAGAATATAAATACATTTGAAAGTATGAGACTAACTCTTAATTTAAGAACTTAAGAAATACTTTTTGCCATAAATATGTCAATAAAAACAATGGTGAGCCATTATTTGTCCTATCAAATCTTTTTTAAGATGTGAAATGTTATTATAATAGAGCTGTGACTCATGATAATTAATTTGTGATTTATTTATTTAAAATTTTATCACAGGACATTTTGATGGCCTAGTTAGATATTTTCTACCAAACACTAGAAATTTGATTCCAACCAGAGGTACTACGTATTTGGCATATATGAGCCACTTCCTTCTCAAATAGAGCACTGATAATATATGTAATTATTTCATTTATAATTTTATACTATACGAAATTATTTATTAATCTTTTCTACTAAAGACTAACATCAAAAAGTTAAAATTTATTAAAAATTTTCAAAAGTTTTCAAAACTTATTAAAGTCAATAGCTATTGAATTTATTAATCTGTTTTCTACTAAAGACTAACCTCATCTCAACTTTTTAAGGTTAGTCTTTATAAAAAACAGATTAATAAAGTCAATATATATAATTTTGAATAAATTTCTAAAATTATAATTAATAAAGTCAATAACTATTAACTTTTCATAATCCCTTTTCTATGCTTCTACTTCTGACTATCCCAAATGCTTTTCTCTTTCTGATTGATTTCTCAGTCTCATAAGATGTTAAAAGAAAATAACTTGATTTTATTAATTACAATTTTCAACATGGAGTAAAATTACATCTCAATACATTCAGAACTTCAGCCTCAAAAAGTTGAGGTTAGTTGTCAGTAGAAAACATATTAATAATTATGGACCTTTTTTCCATCATAAGTCAATAACTTTTCAAATTACTGACATAATAAAAACTGCAGCTATCTCAAAAATCATAATTGTCTGGGCATGATAGCTCATGTCTGTAATCTCAGAACTTTGGGAGGCCAAGTCAGGAGGTCACCTGAGATCAGGAGTTCCAGACCAGCCTGGTCAACACCGTGAGACTTGCTCTCTACAAAAGAATACAATACAGAAAAAAAAAAAAAAGCCAGAAGTAGTAGTGTGTGCCTGCTGTCCTGATTACTTGGGAGGCTGAGGTGGGAGGATGGCTCGAAACTAAGAGGTTAAAACTGCAGTAAGCCATAATTGCACCACTGCATTCTAGCCTGGGCACAGAGATTCCTCCATATATATATATGCTATAATAATTATGTCAGTATGATCGTTAGGTTGTTTTTCTGTAGCCAAGTCTACATGGAAAATCAGGAGATAACTTGGTGAGCATGGAATTAGATTTAGGGGATTTGCATGTTTCAGCAACTTAGTCTTGCTTGTGAGACTTTAACCATTAGTCAAGAGCACACTTTCAACATACACCTCTTTATATTCCCTTTTCTATGCTTCTAGTTCTGACCATCCCAAGTTCCTCCCTCTTTCTGATTGAGCTCTCAGTCTCATAAGATGTGAAAAGAAAAAAAAAAAAAAGCCTTCTCTTTCTGCTGTGTGGCAGACTCTAGACCGATGCTCACCCATCAGAGATGTTTTGTGACCCCAGTCACTGCTTACTAACATTGTTACTGAAATGCCAGAGATTTGGTCTAGGTCCTGCTGTGCACTACAGAGAAAGCCAGTTACTGAGAGAATGAGTATTGCCAGAGAAGAAGGCTTTAACTGGGTGCTGCAGCTGAGGAGAAGGAAGACCAGTCTCAAATCCAACTAAAATTAGGGGTTTATATGGCAAGGAAGAAATGTAGCTATGTGTGGGAAAACAGGAACGAGGGAGGGATAAGGAAGAGGAGTTGGTCAACAGGAAGCAGGTGGTCAGTTAAGCAATCGTGACAGATGAGGAGCCTGGCATCTTATTGTCCAGATATAATTATCTGATAAGTTTCAGTTCCTTGACACTATTTGGGATACCTGGTGGTTGGTTTCCCAAGAAAAAAACTCAGATAAGACAACCGTAAGTTTCTCAAGTTTTAAGACTGGAGGGGTCAATTTCTATGTTTATTCAAAAGAAACCATAAACATCAGTTCTATGGGACAATTGGGCTGGTTTGATTATGATTGTATTGATGATTATATTTGCTTTGCAGTAAATGGAGAGCAGCCCAATTATAAGGACTTGATAGAATAGATTTTCTCACAAATCTGCATATACTTTATAGATATTCATCTTTTAAATGTAATAAAAGTCATTTTTCTGAGCATATGTATTAAGAAATAATTTAACATATTTTGTGATGACTACAATGCTTTTTAAGTATTTAGAAGTATTAAATAATCTGATTTTTCACTGATCTGTGTGGTCTTTGCCTAAGTTAGTTTAAATTTTTAGTTTGACAAAATAACTTTTTCTACCAGTATTCAAGGTCCGATTTTTTAAAGGTGGTTGCATTCAAATGAATTTTTGGAATGAAGCTCTGAATGTATTGAGATGTAATTTTACTCCATACTAAAAATTGAAAATAGGAAAACATCCACAGAACAGCATCGTAGAGTAGTACTTTGAGCTATGTGTAACAGCATTTTGGAAAATCTAATTTATGGTGAAATTGAAAAAGAAATATGAGCCTCATTTCCTGAATTCTCCTTTATCTTGAAGTTTGACATTCCTAAAAGAGCAAGAGACTTTGATGCTGTAATGTCTTACACAGGCCTCTGCCTCTTTAGTTACTGTTTTGAGATCTCACAAAAGCAGACCATGCAGGTGGCCTTATTAACTATCTGTGGAAATTTAAGATAAGACAGAGGTTATAACATATTTTCATACCGTATTTCACTAATAGGATAAGTTATCACAGTAACCTGTCCCAAATGCAATTCAGATGATATTTCAGCCACCCGGTTACTAAAAAGAAACACATGTGGATAAAAGCTGTTTCTGACTTATTTATGGATTAGGCAATAACTGTTTTCAGTGAACTCTTAGCAAAAGGGGACCATATTTTATGATATACTCTGCAGTGAGGACAGTTTTTGCAAAATGCCTTAAATATTTTTTAAGGACCACATATAGTTTTGAGGTACCAAAGATATATTTGCAGAAGTGGCTAAATAAATCTTTCTTAGTGCTAATAGCATGTTAGTTATCATTTTATAGCAGTGCACAAGGATCCTGCAGAAGTCTTTATATTAAAGGAAGAATTTAGTTTAAGGAGCTCTTTAAATCTTAATTCTGAATATATGGTTTCATTTCTATCCCAAGCAATCATAGGACATATAAAGAAATTTATTTCCATCTATCTCTGTCTTAAAAACCCTTAGTGAATGTATTTAACTGTCCTTAAAGTTTATTCTTTTGTCTAAAATTTCTTAGCATAAAACTTTAAAAAATACATTTAATTATAGTGTATTTTGGGTACTTTATTCCAAATTTTTCTCTCAAGCCATTTTCAGTGAATTTGAAAGGAAATAATTTCTGTCTTTTTAACATAATACTGTATTATAGAAGAGAAAATTGGGAGGTAAAAATTGCCCACTAAAACTCAAACCCAAAAAATCCCTTATTTTATACTCTGAGATTTGTTTCTTTATATTCCTCTATGTTTTCTTGTGAATGATGCTTTTAGAAAAAATGAATGTGATATCATAGTTAAGCATGCTTTTCTCTTTCTTTGGGAATCAAGAGTACTATGTGTCTCACTATATAGGGATTCTGAATAGGGATTTCTTCTCTTGTGATGTGTTTATTTGACTCCAAGACTGAGGGTAAATAGGGCCAGAAACAAGGATGATTCTAAAATGATTTTCTATAAAATTTCTTAATATAGATAAGAGTTATAAATACATATATATTTATATATGAGTTATAAATATATAATATAATAAGAGTTATAAAAACCTATGTAATATGAAAGATTGCCCTTACGTTCTATTTTGCTCTCATAAATATAGTTTATTCAACTACTTTTTTTTTTAAGTACATCCATTTAAAAATTACTGTTTTCTACCTGGCTTTTAGGTTTTGATGAACCAGCTACTGTCTACTTGGGCAGAGTCAATGCATAGCATATGACTTAATGAAAGACGATTTGTTGCTATTGATCCTTTATATGTTACATTAGAGCCTTGTGTTCTTTTCCACTGGTGATTTGAAAGTTCAAATGTGACTTTTCCACAAATAAATTGGCCCTCACCATGAGCCAAGAGACACGTTAGATATGTGGCTAAGATAAAGTGATGATCCTTTTCAAATCACCCACAATCTTATAGAGTACCTAGATATTTTAGCAGATCACTTAATAGACATGTTAAGTAATTGAACAAAGCACAAGTTGCTCAGTGATCAAAGTTAGAGGAAAGGGCACATATGAAGGGACTGACAAAGGAAATGCCATTTCACATTCAGGAAACGATAGTTATTTGGCTGAGGAGAAAGTTAAAGTAGAAATGGGTTCTAGGTATCTATTGCTGCTTTACAAAAGCATCCCACAATCTGACGGCACAAAACAATAACCATTTTATGATGCTCATGGATTTTGTAAGCCAAGGAATCAGATGGGGCATAAAGAGGATGGCTTGTCCTTGCTCCACTATGTCCAGGACATGCAATGGAGAAGGATAGAATGGCGGGGATGTCACAAACTGGTGAGAGACAGAATATCTGTGGTTAGAGAATCCACTTCCAAGATGATTTCTTGACTCACAGGTCTAGCAGCTTAACTGAAATTCACACGGCCACTCCAGCATGACACCCTTAGTGGCATCATACTTCTCACATGGTAGTTCTAGTGGTTACAGCAGCCTCAAGCCCAGACTCTAAGAGATGGGTGGATAGCACAAAGATCTCACCTCTCAATGGAAGGATGATCAATGAGTTTATTGTATTCCTGTGTTAAAATTGTCATAGCATATAATGAGGGAGAAGACTGGAGAAACAGGCAGAGGTCAGTTTGTGGAAGTTGTGAACTCTACGCCTAGAAGCTGAGACTTATTTCTAAATGTAAAGTAAAATTGCTTTGAGAAATTTTTACCAGAGGAAAAATAAGACTATTTATAACTTAGAAATATTGCCCTGGTGACAGGGTAGAGAAAAGATGTGCTTTGGGCAGGGGAATAGGGATGGACCCTGCTCTGGTGGCAAGAGAATAAGCATTTTAATATTTGCAGATGTGAAAGTCAGACTGGAACAATGAATTCGGTACCTGATTGGAAGTAAGGGTAAAAGACAATCATCATGCCTCTACTTTCATTGATGAATTGAAATATCATGTATTTCAGTAAGACAGAAAATATAATACTATAGTGGAAACAGATGAGAGGAGGGGGGCAGAGAGAGAAAAATTTAGCTTTGGCCTTCCTAGGTTTAAGATTTTAATGGAACTTTGGTGACTAGTATGTGGCTCCGGAGCCTAGGAGAGAAGCCAGAGCCAGAGTTACAGATCTGGGAACATTAGCTTAGCTATGTTTTATTGATTGAAACAGTAGAAATGGAAGAAATAGCTCAGGAAAAGAGAATAAAGGTAGGGGAAAGAAAGGAGAGCTCAACACAAAACTCTGGGGACCATAAACAGTTACAGGTGAAGTGAGCAAACAAGGAGAATGAGAGAATGTTCTTTTTGTTTTGCAGTGTTCTGAGTTATGGTATCTTTTTGCTAAATTCGTAAGTGTAAATTGTTTTTCTATTGAGAAGTACTTCGTCTTCTGAGACATTTTGTTCCTGTCTTTCAAATTATTCCTGAAATTTAGATACAAATGAAATACAGAATTCTGGTTGAAATATTAAATAAACTATATTGAACATATATTCATCTAATCACTGCATCACACTATGTCCTGAATTTAAGGCACTTTTGGATTCTGTGCAGTGTTGAGATTTATGTTTTGAAAGGCTCACCCTGTGTATGCTGTTTTGGGAATGCTGGTTCTTTGGTGTCTTATTGGGACAGTTTCTAATGATTTCTTGCTGGGCTAAGTCCTGTGGGACTTACGTTGTTGACTTTGGGAAGCGAGAATAATGAATAATATCCATAAAATTTTGAAGGAGAATGAGACTTAATTGTATTTGATTTCAAGAAATCACAATCCCAAAGTAATTTCAAACTGGGAGATCAAGAGCCATAGTTAAAAGCTCAGCCATTGTCCTGAAAGAGCCATGCTTATGTGCTTTCAAGTAAGAATAACGTAACATCAACAGTGGTAAGTGAGAACCAAGGGATGTGGTATTAGAAAGACTTCCAAGTGCAGGTGTGCAGGGTAATAGTGGCTAAAATTCACACAGGATTCATTAGAATAGTTACAGAGCCTCCAGAGACTGTCAAGTATGCATTTTTAAAACCTGTTATAGCACTTATCTTTATCAGACACCCTTCTAAGTGATCTATGATTTGGTCCTCATAAAAACCTTCAGGGGCTGGGCACGGTGGCTCACGCCTGTGATCCCAGCACTTTGGGAGGCTGAGGCGGGTGGATCACGAGGTCAGGAGATCAAGACCATCCTGGCTAACACAGTGAAACCCTGTCTCTACTAAAAAAAAATACAAAAAAGTTAGCTGGGCATGGTGGCGGGTGCCTGTAGTCCCAGCTCCTTGGGAGGCTGAGGCAGGAGAATGGCATGAACCCAGGAGGCAGAGCTTGCAGTGAGCCAAGATAGCTCCACTGCACTCCAGCCTAGGCGACAGACCGAGACTCTGTCTCAAACAAACAAACAAACAAACAAACAACAACACACACACAAAATCCTTTAAGTAGCTGTCATCCTCATTTAACAGATGAGAAACTAGGCACAAAGCAGCTGAGCTGAGATCTGGGTAGGGCAGCTGGCTGTAGTTTCTTTGCTATTAACCAATGTATTAGATGTTTACTACTGGCATTTCAACGTATTAATTCACAGAAGATAAATAATGTCATCTATCATTTCTTCACATCTGCAAAATGCTTTTGTTTCTCTTTCCAAACTTGACTTTGATTTCCATTAAATATAAAATTACACTTTTTTTTTTTTTTGGAGACGGAGTCTCACTCTCTTACCCATGCTGGAGTGCAGTGGTGTGATCTCAGCTCCCTGCAACCTCTACCTCCTGGGTTCAAGCGATTCTCCTGCTTCAACCTCCAAAGTAGCTGGGATTACAGGTGCATGCCACCATGCCTGGCTAATTTTTTGTATTTTTGGTAGAGACAGGGTTTCACGGTGTTAGCCAGGATGGTCTCAATCTCCTGACCTCGTGATCCAGCCACCTAGGCCTCCCAAAGTGCTGGGATTACAGGTGTGAGCCACCACGCCTAGCCTATACTTTTTATGAATAATATTAGTTAGTATACATGGCTTTAGGGGTTATAATTCTCCAAATGAAACAGTAACCTCTGTACGCTTTAACCTTCCAAATTTTTGTAACACAGTGCCTGTACATCGGAGGTGGTCAATAAAAGTCTTTTCAATGATTCATTAATGGGACAATTGCATAAATGAATCTTCATGTTTATCAGAATAAGAGGAACATTGAACTAAGTTTGGTTTCTCAATAGCTATGTCTATGTGCCACTTTGGAAACCTTAGGAATGTGAAGCTGCTTTCTTATTTATTCATTAATTCAATATCCAAAAGTATTTATATACTTTGTAAGTGAATCGTTAGAATAAGATCAGAGAGGCCTCTTCACTCTGTCAGCACTCCAACGGTGGGATTAGTCACACCTGAATATCCATTTTCCCAGTGTTTTCTATTTCTTTCTCCACTTTTTTTTTGTATTTAGACATAACATTGAGTTGGAATTTTCTTTTCATACACTATACAAGGGATGTTCAGCCTCATTTTCCCACACTCTTTTTTTTTTTTTTTTTGAGACAGAGTCTCGCCCTGTCGCCCAGGCTGGAGTGCAGCAGTGTGATCTCGGCTCACTGTAAGCTCTGCCTCCTGGGTTCATGCCATTCTCCTGCCTCAGCCTCCCGAGTAGTTGGGACTACAGGTGCCCACCACCACACCCGGCTAATTTTTTATATTTTTAGTAGAGACAGGGTTTCATCGTGTTAGCCAGGATGGTCTCGATCTCTTGACCTCATGATCCGCCTGCCTCAGCCACCACGCCCGGCCTCCCACTCTCTTTTCTATATAACTTTATTGTACACAGAACAACTCAAGTCAGAGGCCCAGGATTTGTCTTAGATTCTTCCCTTTCTTTCAATTCCTATGTCCACTATTTTAACTTATTTTAATCATTTACTTCTATTTACTGTGCCTCTGACTTCATTCAGGCCTATATAAAATCCTGCCTGAATTTTAGCCATGATTTCCTATTTTATCTGTTTTCAGCCTTGTTAACATCTCCCAACCTCATTTCTTCCTCACTCTTACATATCTAAAGGAAAGGATCTATCTAATCTGAGAATTTAGTATTTCTTCTGCAATTAAATTTTTTTGGTAGTCTCTCACTGCAATCATAAGAAAGACCAAATTCCTTAGCAAATTGATAGGGCTTTCTAGATTCTTACTTGCAAAAAAACTAGGTGTTAAAATATTATTTGTAGGGCTGGGCGCGGTAGCTCATGCCTGTAAACCCAGCACTTTGGGAGGCCAAGGCAGGTGGATCACTTGACGTCAGGAGTTTGAGACCAGTCTGGCCAACATGGTAAAACCCCGTCTCTACTAAAAATACAAAAGTCATCCGGGTGTGGTGGCATGCACCTGTAATCCAAGCTACTCGGGAGGCTGAGGCAGGAGAATTGCTTGAACCTGGGAGGTGGAAGTTGTAGTGAGCTGAGATCGTGCCACTGCACTCCAGCCTGGGCGACAGAGCAAAACTCCATCTCTAATAATAATAATAATAATAATAGTAATAATATTTGTAGAATGAATGAGAAAATTAAAAATATTTATAATTACCACAATAAATAAGCATAAGTTGAAACAATTCAAATATCAACTTCCTGAGCTGAGATTTTTTGCAAGAAGCTTGATATTATCCAAAGAGTTAAATTGATACATTATATGAGGTTAAGGTATTATGTTTTGGTGATTTATAGAATTCTGTATGTGCATTATGTTGAAGAAAATTTGATTCTTGAGGTTGAAAACTAAACTAAGGAATGAGGTCATATATACATATATATAACCACATTTTGCATGGAAGTCTGCTATTAAAATAACTACAACATAAATAGTCTACAAAAATCTTACATGAAATTATTAACATTTTCTTAACTGTATTGAAGGCATGGAGAACAGATACAAATACATTTTAACTCTCATTCTAATTCTCGTTGAAAAATAAGGGCTGTTTGAATCCTTTGCAAGGATTATGAGGCTACCATAGAAATTAGTAGGAAAAACAGTTCCATGATTGATTAGTGATGTCTGTAATGGATGTGGGAGTGGCCAATTATAAATTATGTTCCATATTTATTATTCCTGAATAAAACATTGCTAAAAGTTTTAAATAATATTTGCTCATAAGACTATGAGAATAGTTGATTAAATACTATAATTATTTTAACCTTTAAAATTGTTTTATTTACTCTTGATTTCTATGTAAAGTGGATTGAATTTGTTTAATATTATTTCTCTGAATGTCAAATGGTATATTTTGAAATTAGATTTGTTTGATACTTACAGAGATGATATTCAGATTCTACAATATCTTGGAAATCTTCACAAATCTATGGAGCAATAAAAACACTTCGACTGATAATTTATACAGAAAATATGGTACAAGAGAACAGAGTACAGCTTATGGAATGTTAACAAATTTAAGTTCAAATTTCAGCACTTTAATTTACAAAATGTGTAAAGTGCACGAGTTAACATCTAAAGACTTAATTTTTCATATTTGTCAGTTGGTTGTATAGTATAACCTTTGCAGGACTGCTGTGAGGATTGAATAAGATAAACATTATTTGCTGCCAGTTAATAAGGATGTAATAATGACTAGTGTCTGTCTGTTCCCTCCTTTAACATACTTCTGATAATTCCATTCTTGGAACAAGTTCCCTTGCTTAGAAGGTGGGGATATAACATGCCATCGTTTGAAAATGCCGCCCAGCAAATATCAATCAATTATTTCGTTATTGAACATATACCAGCCCCATGATAGAGAATAAGAATGCAAAAATGAACGTAATTCCTACCCTGGAGAACAACAGAGTCTGTTTAGGAGACAGATACTTAACCTGATTAGTTACTGCACCATCAAGACATGTCAAGACATGTCAAGGAGATATTCAGAAAGGGGATTCTGAAGTTTAGGATTGAGATTGGGGTTTGAAATATACAATTAGTATAAAAGAAGGAAGGAGTCTGTTATATCTGGGATTATAATTTTTAGAATATTTATGGTAACAGCATGAAATTTTGTGGGTGGTGACTGAGTGAACCTGCATTTGGGAAGCAGAAGTAATAGCTGGAGATGTGGCTATTGTGTCAGGAATGCTAAAATGATGAAGTCTGTAAGAAGGGGGTTGCTGACATCTGGAGAAGAGGCATGGCTTGAGATTTTGGAATATGCTGTTTGACTTTAGAAACTGTGAGTATTCTCCTTCCAGACATCTGTGGATATTCTGTAGCGCACAGTATCTCCAATTTTATTATGCATAGGAATCACCTGCGGATTCTGTTTAAATGAAGATTCAAATCAGTAAGTCTGAGATGGGATCTGAGGTTTTTATATTTCTAACAAGCCCCAGGTGATGTCAGTGTTGTTGGTCTACAGACCACATTTTGAGTAGTGAGGCTCTAGTGGTTAGTAAAAATGGGTAACCACAGATTCGGCCCTGTTTACCTTAAGAAGCTTTTTTTCCTTATAATAAATGGATTTCATAATTCCACATGAGGATTTACACTGAAGCGGAAATAGGAAGCTCTGGCAGTTTGGATCCTGCTGTGTTTTGATCACCAGATAAATTCCATTCTTTAAAAATGGTTGACTGTGTATAGTTTTCTCTTCTTCCCTTCCATGTTTGGGAAAAATAAAAAGCAGCTCCTTGATATTCCAGTTTACTAGAATGATGATCACATACTTCCTTTAGTAGGATCCACAGGGAGCGTCAAAATATTTAATTCTTTTGTGCTTCTGTTTCTGACATCTTTTGCCCACCCATAAAGCTAGTAGGAGTCTAATCATACAGGATTTCAGAAAAAAAATGCACTCTTCAATTCAGACATCTAAAAGCCCTTAGTTTACTGCTTTGCTGACTCAGTTTATTTTCCTTCATTGCCTGAGAGCTGTGTCTACGTGTCACCTGTGTCTGCTTTACTAGGACTCGGCAAGTTGGCTGTTTGTTACTAGTATGTTATAAACTTGAAGCCTGGGAAATGGCATTACAATAGCACTGTGGAGAATAAAATGTTTTTCTGCTGTCCAGGGAGGCATAGACAATAATGTTAAGAAAAATAAAGGAGCTATTGAGAAAGATTTTGAGTTAGATCAAACAAGTATTGAGAGAAATGGGGAGAGGTTGATTATGTGACAGTTTGAAAGAAAAATAATGAGAGAAAAGTAGAGGCATACTGAAACAGAAGATTTGATATTTCTGTCCACCCTAGATTACCAGTGATTTTTAAGGTTACAGTAATAGCTTATTTTTTTAGACAACATTGCAAACGTTCAACTAAGTCTCCCTTACTCTCTTTCTGATTTCTTTTCAGATGAAAAGACAAAAACAGGGAGAGGCAACAGACATTTAAGTGTAGTTACTAAGGACATAAAAACAGGATGGCAGTAATACTATAATTAGAACCAGCAATTAACAAATGTCTCACTAGGTTACACATAAATACACGTGTGTACAGTGCCTTTACCTTTACACGATATTTCATAAACATTAGGTATTAGGCCAAACCAAACACTTTGCCCTTTGGGCTTCCTGTGGAAGCTAAAGAGCTAGCTAAAACCAACCAACCAACCAAACAAACAAACAAACAAAAATAAATTGTTCTTCCAAGGAGTCCAAGGAGTCCATGCTCCTTGATCTATAAACATCTGAGAGTGGCAGACACTTATGTAGAAAGGCCAGTGACTTTTGACTAGGTGCCTCTTAGAAATGCAGTTGGTACAATGTAGTCTGTTAGTAGCTGAGATCATGAAAAATAAAGGACAAAAATCATTAAATTGATAAGACCAATGGGTTAATTGGTGAAATAATATTTATTCTCTATACTGGAAAATAGATCCATGGAATAGTGAAGTTGCCTTATAAATAAATCAAACATAAACAATTTTTTATATACTAAGCATTTGTGGCAGTTATACTTGGCAGATAAATTACTTTCGAGAGGATAATAAGTATAGTTCTTATTCTGCTTTTTAAAAACATACTGAATTCCATTTAAATTTCTCATCGATCTGTCAATCTGACTTAATCATTATCACCTCACAATTTACCTTTTTTAAAATTCATATCCAACCATTCCAAGCTCCTAATTCCACTATTGACTATTTCAAATCAGCTATTCACCTCATTTTGTTAAAAAAATTAAATATATATCTGTGAAAGATAGAGTTTATTTTTTAATATACTTACAATATTATTCAAACACCAGGGTTTTAGTCTAGGTCCTGCTCTCTGTTGCACAGTAAGCCAATCACTAAAATAACAAGAATTTCCAAGGGAGAAGACTTTACTCAGTTGCTGCAGCTGACAAGAATGGGAGATCAGTCTCAAATTCACCTCTCCAGTCAACTAAAACGGGGGGTTTATGTAGTGGGGAAGGAACTGGCTACATGTGGAAAAGCAGGAATTAGGGAAAGGTAAGGAAGAAAAGTTGGTCAACAGGAAATAGGTCATCTGTTAGAAAAACAGGAATTAGCAATGAGTAAGAAAGTAATCATGACAAATGAGGGGCCTGGCATCTCATTGTCTAGATGTGGTGATCTGGTAAGTTTCAGTTTCTTGATCCTATCTGAGAGGCCTAATGGTCAGTTTCCTGAGAAAAGGAACTCAGATAAAACAAATGTAAGTTGCTCAAATTTTAACTGTGAGGATCAATTTCTATATTTATTCAAAAGAAATTATAACATCAATTTTATGGGTCATTTAGGCCAGTTTCAACAATTCAACATAATCATCACACTTAAAAAATTAGTATTAATTACTTAGTTTCATTTAACATCCTAGTGTTAAAATTTTCTCAATTTTCTCATAAAGTTGAACAGTTGTTTATTTGAGTCAGAATTCAAATAAGCTTCTGTACATTACAATTGGTTTTAAGTTCTTAAAAGACTCTATAAGTTTTCTCTTCATAATTTTTCTTGCAATTTATTTGTTAAAGAAATTGGGTCATTTGTCCTATTAAGTGCTCCACTGTCTGTGTTTTTATTATTGTATTTCTGTAATATAGATCTTTGAAAATTTGTCTCTATTAATTGTGTTAATAATAGACTTCCTGTTACAACACTTCTGGTGCTGGTTTGGTGACATATGACACACTGTGTTTTCAAAATGTATTAGTTTTATTATTTCTTTATTTAATTTTTTATTTTTTACGAGCAGAGTCTCACTCTGTCACCCAGGCTGGAATGCAATGGTGCTATCTAGGCTCACTGCAACCTCCGCCTCCTGGATTCAAGCAATTCTCCTGCCTCAGCCTCCAAAGTAGCTGGGATTACAGGCTCCACCAGGCCCAGCTAATTTTTGTATTTTTAGTAGAGATGGGGTTTCACCATGTTGGCCAGGCTGGTCTGAAACTCCTGACCTTGTGATCCACCTGCCTCAGACTACCAAAGTGCTGGGATTACCAATGTGAGCCACTGTGCCCGGCCTAGTTTTATTTTTTAAGAGACAAGAGTAGGCAAATTTCCAATATCTATGATAGTACTGGTGCATTTGATGAAGAGATTGCCTTGAAGAAATCGCATTATGTTTATAAATTTAAATAACTAAAGTTAAATTAAATTTTTGCATTACATAAAAGGGTACAAAGCACAGTTATGAAAGCTTAGAGATTTAATATGTGTCTAGAAGGTGATAAAATGTTGCATAGACTTGGTGTAATTTAAGGTGATACTTGAAAAATGGTTAGAATTTGGTATAATAGACACAGGTAGGGAGTATTCCCATAGGAGTTATAGCATGAGTAAAGGCACAGAAAAATAGAAAAGTACAAGTGAGATAAAAACCCCTCTTGTCTTTTATCCTGTGACAAAGACAGTAGAACATAAACATAGAAACATAAGAATATTTTATTAAGGCTGGGTGCAGTGTCTCACACCTGCAATCCCAGGAGTTTGAGACCATCTTGGCCAACATGGCGAAACACTGCCTCTATTAAAAATGCAAAAAGTAGCCAGGCGTGGTGGTGGGTGCCTGTAATCCCAGCTACTTGGGAGGCTGAGGCAAGAGAATTGCTTGAACCCAGGAAGTGGAGGTTGCAGTGAGCCGAGGTTATGCCACTGCACTCCAGCCTGGGTGACAGAGCAAGACTCCGTCTCAAAAAAAGAAATGAAGATTTTTTAGAGGATCTTGAATATCAAAATTTACTTTGAATCTTTACTAATTAGCTGCATGTTTTAGAAAATTTGTTGTATGGCTTTAACCTTTGCTTCCTTCACCTATAATTTCACTTCTCTATTTGAGACAAACAATAATATCAAGACACAAGCCTACATACATTCATTTCAATTCAAATATTTGATTCTGAGGTATGAATTAGATTAGCAATACAACATTTGAATTTCTGTAGGTCAGAGGTATCGTGGGACGTATTCAAGGCTTGAGTTAGAGTGATAAACATCGGAATTGATGGAAAACACAGGTACAGATGGAATTGTAGATATTGAATTAGTATGACTAGGTATTGATTTCTCCTCTGTAATAATTGAAAGGGAAATGGAAAGAGTCGGCTGTTGAGATTTTCAGCCTATATTATTAAGAAAATTGTGGTCCTGTGGATAGAAATAAAGAAATTTTAGGAAGGAGCTTATTGAGAGCTGGGGAATAAAAGAAGGAGAATGGAGAGTTTGATGTGGTGAGTTTGAAGCGCACGTAAATGGACAGGTCTTTCAGTTGGTACTGATGGATGGGAATATGAACAGAGGTTAATTTTAGGAGTAGAATTTTAGTTTAAATCTTAGTATAAAGTGAATTACTAAGTAAAAAATGCATAAAAATATTTGAGGAAAGAGGACATACTCTTGAAGGAAAAATAACATGCCTTTAAGAGGTGGGGAAGCAAGGACCCCAAAAAGGAAAGAGACAGTGGGACAAAAATGATGGTGAATTAATTGGGTCAGCTTCCTGGAATGCCAGTCTATGAATAGGAGAGGCTCAAAAAGGAGCAGGGACCAACATGGTTAAATGCAAAGACTTTAGAACACAGTGAACTTTGAAGAAAACACTTCAAGATAACAGCTTCACCAGTGCAAGAAAGCAGGACAGAAGCTACCTTTTAAGAGATTACAGTGAGAGGGTTTGGTGTAAGAATTCAGGTTCAAAGTAGAGTATTCTTATATAATAAATCAGGAAACACACATGGACCATAAAATGAAATTGATTTTGGCCAAATCATTAAAACTTTATGGACTTTGTTGTTGTTTTTCCAGTTCTATGCTAAGAATTATATTATGGCACTTCTTTAAAATCATGAGGTGGGGGGACCAATAAGGTAGCTTCAGCTCACTAAAAGAAAATATATTGTTTCATTGTCATCTGTTTTGCTAATAGGTGTGTTCAATTTAGAGAAAGTAGGGTAGACATCGTGGTAAACAGATAGTTCTCTTACTCTTGAATTGACAAGTAGACTGAGAAGTTCACAAAAGGTTTTTCCTCACTTTGCATGTTTTTATTCTTTAGTTTTCAAAATGCTATTTCACTGAATTGAGACAGTTTGGTTTTTATTTCTGAAGTACTTTCTGATAGTGTTATTACTGAAGTAGTTTAGCCAGTTGTGGCCAGTTGTTTTGGTGCTCAGTGTAGTTAGAATACAGATTGCGTTATACACAAATAACAATTTATCACATGCCGAATGTACTCTGTGAATCTGAAAACTCCCTCTATATGAGGATATATTTCCCTCAAGCCAGGCAATTTTAAGGACCTGCAAGCTCCCACCACAGCCTAGCTCAGTGTAGTAAAAGTTATCTTAGTAAACACATCATCATCCTAAGTAATCCTTTCCTTGACTAAAATACCCCCTGCTTGGCAGAGAAGCAATTGGATCAACTGCAGCAGGGCTCCAAGTGATCCCACCCTGATTCCAACACCCCCATGTTGTTCTTGTTTCCTTGGAGGCCTTGAAAACTGTGCATGCACAGCAACTGGGTTCATGTAGAGCCATCCCAATTCATCTGAGAAGTGATTCTCCACTTGGGCATCAACCCATGACCATCACAGGCTATGTGAACATGTCCTGGGTTTATCGGGTCTAACTATATCTTTCAGAACACTGATTCCAGAACTCTTAGGTAACTCAGAGATCAGTTGAAGTTAATGTGTAAATGTGCATTTTATTTATAAAGTATTGCTCTTCAAAATATGGCTTAAATCATGCTTTCTTGTGTGCCTTTGAACAAATATTTTAATTTAAAAAATCATTGAGACATGTAATTACAGAATGCCCAGAAGTTGTCATGAGTATTTGTTAAGTTTGTTTATGAAGAACTTAAGCCCACTTTAATTTCTGTTTGTATATCGATCTTCCCTGAGACAAAACATCTTTTATTGTTTACTCCCTTGAAAATAATCTAGTCCTAGAGGCCAGCAATAACTTATTAGACAGAAACCAGACTATTTAATCACTTGACTTTCAAAATAATATTTAGATTGAAAAAAGCAAATTAGAAGAGTTTACAAAAGGAACTAATGATTGTCATCCCACACTCTTCTTTTTCATTTTAAACTTTTTAAGAAAGTGATCTTTCATCATGTCAGTGAAACTTTAGTTTCCCTGAATTTCACAGTCATTTACAAGGTTGAATTTTTTATATGATGAAATAATACTATTTTTAAAATATTAATAATATTACACGGCCATAACTGCAAAGTCAGTGATAACACATTTTATGACAAGGTGTGTGCTGCATTATTTCATAGTACATTCATAATCCAAGGTCATGTCGGACATATAACATTACCATAATTTTCTAATTAATTTGTTCTTTATACATGTTTATACGTGTTCCAATTGCATTTCATTAATTCATCGTTTTCTTGTAAGTTTGTGCTTTCCTTCCATGTTCAAAGAATCTCTTTAATTCAATTTCTCTGTTTCTCCTCATACAGTCTGGCAGCCAGATATGCAACTCAGTCTAATCACAGTGGAATTGCAACCAGTCAAAAAAAGCCTACTAGGTCAGTTAATATTCTCTAATTTATTGCTTCTTAGTGATATTCAAGTAAATACCCAGTGATATTTTGTCCTATCTTTTTTTTTTTTAATGATGCACTTCTGAATGAGAAGTTTAGAGCACTAAAGTTTTCCAGGAAGATTTTCATACACAGTCTCAGGGATGAGCGTGTTTGTGTTAGATAATTACATGGGTTTTGGCATCTTTTTTAGTTTAGTTATATGTAGTGCTATAACTGGGCTGAACTCTAGATTCTAGGTTTAGAATCAATCAAGAAAACCAATACTTTGAATGCCCAATTCTTTCCAAGTCACATAATCTGGAAGTTATACAACAAAATTGTAATTGCTTTTTGAGATGGGCATGCATTCATTATTGCACATTTTAATGGAGAACTGAAAAGCATTGGTAGATTTTAGTGGGGAAGTTAGTACCAGGTCAGTCTGGACTGTTCTTCTATCTATAATAGTTTAATTTTTTTGCTTCTTTATGACATAGGTATAATAAAGACAGCCTGTTATAATAAATGACAGTACCTTATGTACTGTTTGGAAAATAATGACCTATAAAAATGTTTTGAAAGAGTTTGATTTTTAAAAAATGTTAAGTTGCTGAAGGCATGATGGTAGCATGGAACAGCTGAATACAGCCGCAGCAAGAGTTTTGCACCTCTGATTAGTATGTGATCCTTTGTGTCATCTTACTCACTGGGGAAGTATCCAGCAGTGGTTTATGAGCTATTGTTCCATTGATAAATCGTATTATGCAATGTTTGACCACAAGGAATGCGTCTGATGCTTTGACTGGAGGTAGGTGTCTTTCCCCTTGCCTTGGCTTTCTAAGTTATATTCATTTCCAGAGTAGCCAACATGATTCTGGAAAGACAAATTTAAAAGGTATTTAATTAAAAACTAGAATAAATGATATAAATTATGATGGGTAAGGAACAGTGACCTGCTATGCACAATGAGCATTTTTTTGTTTGTTTGTTTGTTTTTGTTTTTGTTTTGAGATGGAGTCTCACTCTGTCGCCCAGGCTGGAGTGCAGTGGCCGGATCTCAGCTCACTGCAAGCTCCGCCTCCCGGGTTCACGCCATTCTCCTGCCTCAGCCTCCCAAGTAGCTGGGACTACAGGCGCCCGCCACCTCGCCTGGCTAGTTTTTGTATTTTTAGTAGAGACGGGGTTTCACCGTGGTAGCCAGGATGGTCTCGATCTCCTGACCTCATGATCCACCCACCTCGACCTCCCAAAGTGCTGGGATTACAGGTGTGAGGCACTGCGCCCGGCCAGCATATAAAATATTTTTAAGTACTGTATTTTGATAGATCTCTCTCTCTCTCTCTTTCTCTCTCTCTCTCTCTTTCTCTCTCTTTCTCTCTCTCTCTTTCTCTCTCTCTCTCTTCCCCTCTCTCTCCCCCTCTCCCTGTCTCCCCCTCTCTCCCTCTCTCCCTCTCTCCCTCTCCCTCTCTCCCTCCTCTCTGCTTCATCTCATTTCCCTTTTTATTACTTTGATGAATAATCTGAAGGCCTGCCCTGGCCACCTGTCAAATTAGGGTAATGAGAAGAGCAAATGTATTTTTAAATTTGTTTTAATTTGTTCTTCTAAGGACTGAAGATCATTTGACTTCATGGATTGCAGTAAAGATTAAAATGTATTTTAATTATTTTCGGGAACAGGTCAATTCACATTACAAGCAGCAAGTTTTGTGACAAAATTTGTTTATATGTGCGAGTTTGGAATGAACTTTCTAAGCCTATGCCTATGTCTACAGAAATAATTCTCAGATTTATTATGATTAGGACACTTGGCCAAATTCATTAGTTGGTTTCCTTCAACAGAGTGCAATCACTGGTTCTGTAAATTCCTAGCATCTCTGGTTATTGTGCTATACCTAACGAATCCTTGTAGATTCACTTGAACAAAAGTTAAATGCTGGAATCATTTGGAAAATATTCTAATATTTTATATGACACAATATCCAATTAGCAAAATAGTTAAAGGGATTATTTTCAGCCATATGTATTTAAACACTAAAATATAATTCACATTTTGAAGCTATTAACCGTTCTAAGAAATCAACAGTTTTGTTTTTAAGTTGGTATTTGTTTTTTTTATTCTCTGATGTTCATTCTATTTTATAATGACCGTTACTATTATAAAAACACTTATATTTTCTGAAGGTGGTTTGATGTTCTAATATTCTATGAAAATGATATAATCAAGTAGTAGTATAAAGGTGAGTAAAATGTTGAGCATGTAACAGCTGGATTGTGAAATTTTGGTATATCGGATACCAATATGAGAGACATTAATAATCTTTGCTTTAAAAAATTTATAAAAGATGATTATAAAAAATAGTGCTATATTTGTAGATTTTCAACTATTGTTTTCCTTTCAAATAAAAATTTTCAGAGTAGTACACAGTGACATTCATATGGTGGCAGAAAATACTGAACAAAACTTTCAATATCATATTTTCTAAATAAATCTTAGAATGTCATTATTAGTTCTCGGCCAGATGCGGTGGCTCACGCCTGTAATCCCAACACTTTGGGAGGCCGAGGCGGCATCACTTGAGGTCAGGAGATTGAGACTAGCCTAGCCAACATGGGGAAACCCCGTCTCTACCAAAATACAAAGATGAGCCGAGCATGATAGCCAAATGCCTATAAGCCTAGCTACTCAGAGACTGAGGCAGGAGAATCGCTTCAACCCTGGAGACAAAGGTTGCAGTGAGCTGAGATCGTGCCACTGTACTCCAGTCTGGGCAGCAGAGTGAGACCCTGTCTCAAGAAAACAAAAACAAAAACAAAAAAAGAACGTCAATATTAGTTCTTCATTTCTAATTTTTAATTTATAGATTAAATATACCTATAGAATATATATTAGTAGTATAAAATCAAAAATCTAGTAATTGCATGTTTTAGGCACAATTCATTACATAATTGGTCACTGAAATTTTAATTTGGAAATTGCTTAAGAGTGAAATGAATGATCCAAACTGATATTTTAGTTCCAATAAAGCAACAGTAAGTTATAACCTCCAGTCAAACCACCTCTAATTATAAGATAGTCTGTTAATATTTCTTCATATCCTATCATTCATACACAAAGAGTAGCTAAAGCTATTGTCACTACATGTAAGCATATTTTAAATTGTCATCCAGCTAACAGTGATTTTCTTCTGAGATCTGCATCTTTTCTTGTTATATCTCCTCTGTGATCAGTTGGCCAAACTTGTGAGATAAGCAGCTAAGTCTGGATGCTTATTTTTGTCAAGAAAATGAAAGAGGTTTTTTGTGTGGCAGACCAGTGAAATATAATTTAACTCATGACCTGGGTCTTGGTACCATGTTTTCATTAGTGTAGCTAAGTAACTTAGATATTTCAGTGAGCATTAGCTATTCCCTCTTGTTCAGTAGCTTTCTTGTGATTAATATCCAAGCAAACTTACTATATAACTACCTACAATAAAAACAAATGCCTTATACACTGAAAAGAACAACTTAATAACTGAAATAGCTGATGAATATGCTCAGAATATAAAGTTAAGTGTTATTGTTTCCTTTACTTTTCATGTAATTGTTATAGTACTTTAAGGCAAAGTTTTATTCATCAGGGATGGGGTGAGTATGACTTTTTTTAGTTAAGGTTTGTTTTAATTATTCTATATTATTATAATTATGGAGGGACATGTTTATTGAAAAGTGAAACAAGATTTTTCTGAAGATCTCGAACATTGGGCTTAGCTATTTATTTGTCACTTCTATCACCATTTTCTGCTAAATATATTTTAGAACATCCTATGTTGTAAATTTCTGACTTTTATGTCCCTACTCAGCACCTCCTGCTCCTTACCTTTTTGTAATGTACAATAATGATGTAATTTTTCTCCTACTATTTCAGGCTTCCAGGGCCCTCTAGGGTGCCTGCTGCAGGCAGCAGCAGCAAGGTCCAGGGAGCCTCTAATTTAAATAGGAGAAGTCAGAGCTTTAACAGCATTGACAAAAACAAGCCTCCAAATTATGCAAATGGAAACGAAAAAGGTAAGTGTTTGTTACATCATTATGACACAAGTCTAACATGAGTCTTGTGAATTCCATGCTAAATCTAATATTTGAGCAGCCTAACAGCTTTGGGCCTAGAGATGTTATCAGTGGAGTTTCTTTATGTTTCCTAACTGTCCCCTCCTGACTGTCAGTTTTCTGATCTGAAGAACACTTTAAACAAATAAACTTATTTATTTTAAGTTGTTAGTTATATATGCAAGTATAAATACTGTTTTTTAAAAACAGGTCCTTCCAAATGCTTGTAAATCACATTTTCTTATGTCTTTTTATGTTTTTGAAAATGTATCCTGAAATCATAAAGCCATACTGAATTTATTTGAATTCTTAGCTTCAGTTAAGAGTCATAAGTGTTTCTGGCAGTTAAGTTGAAACATAATTACAGTAGGTTTTTATCTTTGCAAGCAGCAGATCCCAGAGATATAATAACCTCAGTTTTCCCCAAAAGACAAATTATTCACATTTGTTTTGTTTTCTTGAAATAGTGCATAACATAAATATCAAATCACAAAATCAAGGACATTAAGTGAGAGTGTCTGTTAAAGGCATATTATAAATTACTCGTATGCTGCACAGTTCTCTGTGATGTACAAAGTGGGTATTTAAAGAGGTGCTGATTTGATGCTTGTCACCGAGTAGCAGGGAGGACGGGGATGAGTATGTGTAGTTTACACCTCAATCATGAGGAAATGAAGAACTTGTGCTGTTTTAAGTAGTATGGCTGTGTGAGGAACTAGGGTGTTCTACTGGATTTTGAGGAAGTATTTTCAAATCAATAGAACTTCAAACTTTTCTTCAGAGTGTTAGGCTCTACATGGAAAAACACATGAAATTAAAAAGTGGCACAAATGTTTAGTTAGTAGAACATTTGGCAAATTGTGATCGAATAATTCAACCATGTGCAAACGTTTTTGCTCAAAATAGATAATTGTGAATTGTTTCATATAGGCAAATGATTAGACAACTTCCTCTTACTCAAATGTGAACGGATAGATGTGATCTAGAAGCAAGACACTCTTGTGTGAATATTCCCTTTTGCCTAAAGCAAAAGTGGACAGACTTTAAACCCCTAAGAGTAGAGCGGTGTGTGTTAAGATTGTAATATCCTAAGCTCTTGAGTTAAATGGAAAATGAAAAAATAAAAGTGTGTATTTGGAAGTTAGGAATGTTTTCTTTAAAATGTAAAATAAAATTTTAGATTTAAGATCACAAGAAATACTACCAAAGACTTATAGTCTTCCTGGGGCTGAGGGAGATGACATTTCCTCACCAGAAAAAATAATGCCCTCATTTCCTGACTTTTCTTAAAAATATTATACAAGTTCAGGCTAAAACTTCCTTTACATGTGGGAAATTTCTAGGGGAAGCTAACAGGCTCAGAAATAAAGATGTGTTAATTAGGCTGCCAAAGTGTCCAATAAAGCAACATGATACCACCACCGTTATTAATATTCTTGCAAGAAATTACTACTAATGTTTGTAAATAGACTTAGAAATTCATTCGATGAATTAACACTTTTATATCTTAATTTATCTGAATTTTTCTGTAATGTGAAAATATTTTCTTTAACTTATTTCTGGCATCTAAAAGTAAAATTCCGATGATAGACAAGCATTAATATTTTTCCATGGCCACTCAATTCATACATACCTTCCCTACCTATGCTTAGAAAGTAGTGCAAAATTAGAAAGTAGCAATGTTGATAATAACCACAAGGTGGAGACAGATGTCATGTAATATGCAGTCTGCTCATATAAAGCATGTTTCCTTAGACAAGAGTTTTCGTATGATACAATAAAGACATCTGGAATTTGTCTTCTATGCAATATGAAATTTGCTATTAAACGTGGAGTTAAAACTTTATGTCAATAGATGCAATGACAATGTTTATAAATTAATTATTTCATGCTATATTTCCAAAATATTATCTTAAATTATAAGAGCAAACTAGATAATAATATATTACATATAAAACAGTTTATAAAAATACAAAAAAATTAGCCAGGCGTGGTGGTGGACACCTCTACTCCTAGCTACTCAGGAGGCTGAGGTAGGAGAGTGGCGTGAACCTGGGAGGTGGAGCTTGCAGTGAACCGAGATCGAGCCACTGCACTGCGGCCTGGGCGACAGAGCGAGACTCCGCCTCAAAAAAAAAAAAAAAAAGTTATAATCTATTCTGTGTTCAAATGGTACATCTTTTAATAAATATGTTTGTTTTAACTTTTTTAAATATGAAGATTTATAGTTCTAGAATAATGTTTATAAAAATATACAAATCCATCTGGTGATGAATTGACCTCTATCACAAACTAGTTTGCATATATACCTTGGGTGTGACCAGCCAAGGTAAAAAATCAATAACTTTTAAAAGTTATGGTATTATACTGATAGAACTCAGAAAGTCCTAACTTGAATATTCTTATTCTAATTCCTTTTCCTTTTTAGTTATTAAAAATAAGAATATTTAAATTAATAACAAGATATTTTATTGGCAGGATTAACAAAATTATCTGTAATGTGTTCCTTGAATGTTTTTAAGTGGAAATATACTTTATACATTCTTTAACAAGTCTGAGGGGATGAGTTATATAAATCATTTCAGGAATCTATACAAGCTGTAATACATAGTAAAGGTTTATTCACAATTAAAACAGCTTCACTTCTATATTAAAAAAACAAACTGTTGAAAGCACAGTGGCTTTTCATATGTATGATTGTAAAACAAATTAGCTTTTTTAAAGTGATGTGATGCTTAATGAGAAGAAATCAGTAGAGAATTACAAACTGCACTTCAAAAAATACATCTACTGTCATTTTAAAAATGAACTTTGAAAAAAGAGTGTGCTCATTTTACAGTCTCATTAAATGAATTAAAATATCAGCGAACATTGTAGTAGATTATCATTGGCAGAGAAGGCTGAAATAGAAACCTTAAAACGGGATTCACTGCCATCTGAACATTATGTTCAAGTGGAACGTGGAAACAAATTTCTCAGAACAAGTGGTGAAATGAAAGCAGCATCATTTGTAAAGCATTTCTTTTGAGAGTCCTTCAGTTTCTTCTCCTGATGACCTGCCATTCAGAAACTGACAATGAATAATACACTCTGACACAAGCATTTGTCAATTTGCCCAGCACCATATGAGAGTACTCTAGACAGATATATGTTCTGAGAAAAACCAAATACCTGTTAACTGTAAATCAAATATTGTAGAAACTATGCCATGGTTCATTTGGACATATACTTTGCATGCCCAAAGCAAGTTACCTTAAGAAATCATTCTTGTTTTACAAAATTTGTATTAAAAAATCTGAAAATGCAAAAAAGCTTATTATTAGGAATTTATCCATAGCTTTATTTGGAATCTAGTTTCTTTATTATGATCTATAAACATGCATCATTTGATGGAGTTCCTTAATGGAGAGGTGTTTTTCCATGATGTTGCTAAGAAACATGGCCCGGCACCAGAGGGGATACTACCTGCCATCTTTTTGCCATTTCTCTCCTGTGATTCTTACATTGTACCTGTTTACTCACTGAACCGGGCTTCTTTCTCTTTGTCTAGATTCTAATCAGGTATCTTCTGGTGTGGAAGCTTTTGCTTTTATTTACACACAACACAGAATTAATAAGATGGATGCCGAGGATTTAGCAACATTTTAATTCAACATTATACAGCTATCAGAGTTCATGAGAATTATGCATTAGTCATTAAATTCGGGCAGCCTATTCAGCTAAAATATAGATGTCTAGCTCTTAAACACTTTGTTTTTTAAAAATTACTCTGAAATTACAATAAAGTCAAAGAACTGAACTGTTTTCAAGCCAATGCAAATGTGCTTTAGTTATTATATTACTTTACTGGTGATTTAATTATGTATTTTACTGCTTTATTACTTAATACTTATATAAGCCTAAAATACATTATTAATGTCATAATTTCAGGAATTTTAGAATTCTTTCCATGAGTTACCATAACTAGGTGCATATATAAAAATATATGTATATATCTATATATATTTATATCTATGTATATATCAATTGGTAAGACTAAATAGACTTGGGCATATGTGTTATTGGTTTATGCATACATGCACAAATACTGAGGTGTCCACAAAGTATATATACCTGTACATAAATTACATACTGGCTGGTGGGTGAATGGAAGCTTCTCTAACTTGCGCAACTCTCCACAGAGTGGCACTGTGATATTGCAAATGGTACAGTATAAGCATGTGCAGAATGAACAGCTCTTCCAGGATCCCTATAAAACACCGTCCCATGTTTCTGTTGAGTCACTATAAAATTGATGACTGAGGCAATACACAAGCAATTATTTATGCAAAGCAGTGTGGGGAGGTGCACGAGGAACCACTTAATACCAAGACATATTTAGATTTGAATGCCACTTTTCTTCAGCTTAATTTTGTTAAAGCATTTGGTATGTTGTTGTGAAATTAAAGTCCTAATTATTTATCAAAATAAGTGGCATAGCCACATTGTTTAATCATTTTCCTCTTTCCACCATGATCTGTGATGCTTAAAGTATCCTATATTCAGCAGGGACCATCTATATCACTGAGCACAATGCCTGCCATGCAGGAAATACTTCAGAATTGAATGGTGCTTTTGTCATCATTTTTGTTGTCACTTCTTATATTTCAGAGTTGAAACCTAGTTTGCTTTTATCAAAGCAACACACTATTCGGTGAGGAAAAAGAGATAAGCAGATTAAGATGATCATCTCTATGTCCTTTCTCAGACTGATACCACTCTTGGTAACGTGATGCTAATTCTACAGCTAACTGAGGTTCCAGAGAGAAATGAAACCTCTATATAAACTTCCCATATGCCTGATGTGACTGCCACATTTACATCAATGTATTAATTTTAGAACTAGGTTGGCATCGTTCCCAATTCATCAATATTGTTTATTTCCAAGATGAGATAACTAGACGTTAGTTCTGTGAATTTAGATGTTTTTGCAAGTATGAAGTAATATCTATTCTCACATCAACTTAGAGGAACGGGTGCAAGTAAGATGCTAAAGAAGAGGGTATATAGTACCTGAATAAAGTGACTTGTATGAGGTTCTCCCCATTTATATCCTGCTCACCAAAGAAGAAGGAAAACAAGGAGTTACCCAATTAACTTGACTGTGCGATAAATGTGGCTTGCTGGAGAGCCATTTCAGCAGAATTTCTGGCATGTAGTAAACATGTGGAAAGAAGAGACAGTGAAAATCTTCCAAATGTTTGAGTCAGACAAAAATGAGTTCCCATTTAGATTTTGTTTTTTCTAAATTTTGCCATATGTATGATTGAAAACAAATTACTTTATCTTTCTAAGTTTTCATTTTCTCATTTTTAACAAGAGAGATCATAAGTATATTGTAGATTATTATGGGTTTAAATGAGATACTGTGTATGAAGTACTTATTAAGTACTTGGAATAAAGTAAGCAGTAGATGAATAATAATATTTGGTTATGGTGGAGTTGGCAATGGTGAATGTAGATGAGGTATAAGAAGAGAAAGCAGAAGAGACAGAGTGGAAGCAAATTGCTATTTGGGGACCATAGACAAGAGGTAAGGCTGTAAGCAGAGATAACCTATAAAAATGCAAGATACAAATCCATTTTGGGAATGCCTTTAAATATGTGCATTAGAAATCTGTTATTTTCCCCATGCTGAGATTCATTCATAGTCAGAAGTTGAGTAATCAACATTCAGAAATATGTCATTGAGACCAGGCTACTTATTACTCAGTATATAAATGGCCACGATTATAATTTGTGACTACATTCATTCTGTAGAAACTACAGGTGCTGCCATTTCAGCTGCTGTTGTGGTCTTTACTGTGAGGAGTCCAGAGAGACTCGTTATTCCAGTGCCTTCCTGATGCACAACAACCTATGATTTGCCCTCTTAATGAAATCTGAAGCACCTCATTGACTCTGTATAGAGACAGGCTGTGGACAGATTTAGAGCGGAGCTTCGGGAAGTGTCTTATATGTGTGTACTCGCCTGAGAATGATTTTACAGCTGCTGTTATGACCATTACTGTGGGTTGGATGTGAATGTCATAATTCATAGTCCCTCTTGTTTCATTTTTGGGTGCAGTGATGTTGAAATTCCTCTTCTGTACTTGAACTTCTGTAGCAGTCTTTCTAGCTAATGTCTTCAACTTGTTTCTCTTTTCTAAGGAAAGAGCACCTTCTCTTAATTCCCTTGTTCATCAGCCACTTAAAAAAGCATCCTGACTGGTTCTTTTCTACCCTCTCCGCTCAACCCCACCAAGGCTCCCAGGCACACTCTTACTTCGTAACCTAGTTGTAGATGCACAGGAGATACATACCGAGTATGTGGCCAAAGAGATGAGGAAAAATGACATTAGGAAAACCCGAAGAGTTTGTTTTGGTTTTACAGATTATTTGAAGCAAACTGCTAAACATCCAAGTAAACTCAGAGCTAGCCAAGGTTCTGAAAGTTCAGTGAAAAATGTTAATATTGCATAGCTATGAAGCATGTAATGAACTTAGCAATTTGGGGGACTGTCTTAGGAAACAGTCCTTTAAAACTGAAAAGGCCAGCAGTTTTCAGAATTTGTGAGTCTCCTCAACCCTTGCTACTCAAAGTATGATTTGTGTGTGAGCAGCACCGGCATCATCCAGAAGATTGTTCGCAATGCAGAACCTCAGGGCCCACTGCAGATCTGCTGAATCACAGTGTGCATTTAACAGGATCCCCAGGTGTCATTTGTGCACGTTTAAGTTTTGAGAACAACTGTGTTAAACACTTAGAATGTTTGACATTCTAAGAAAATTACAGAGCTCGGACTGTAGAGTGACAAAATGTGGGGTCAAAGCCTAGCTTCACCATACATTCCTCATTAGGTATCTAAATCATTGAATGAAGCTTACCAAGCTCTGGTTTCTACAAATGTGAATTAGGAATGTGAGCCCTTCCCCCTTCACTGGGCTGTCGTGAAATAATGCAATTAAAGAACCTTCAATAAAATGTCAGTTAGCATAATTACATTTGTAATAATTATTAATATATTCATTATAGAATATGAAATATCTCAAATAACTTTTTTTTTTTTTTTGAGACAGAGTCTTGCTCCGTCACCAAGGCTGGAGGGCAGCAGTGAGATCTCAGCTCACTGCAACCTCTGCTTCCTGAGTTCAAGCAATTCTCATGCCTCAGCCTCCGGAGTAGCTAGGATTACAGGTGTGCGCCACCATGCCTAGCTAATTTTTGTATTTTTAGTAGAGATAGGGTATCGTCATGTTGGCCAGGATTGTCTCAAACTCCTGGCCTCAAATGATCCACCAGACTTGGCCTCCCAAAGTGCTAGGATTATAGGCAGGAGCTACTGTGCCGAGCCACAAATGACTTTAAGATCAGTGTGAGTAAGGATGATTTCAATAGGATGTCATCATGTTCTGCTTAACAATATGTCCAGCAGAATAGGCTTTGATTTTGGGGACTGTGTTTATCTCCAACTCTGTGTCTATATATATATATAAAATTTTATATATATATATAAAATTTTAAAATGTTAAAAAATAGAATAAATGTTTATATAGCTCCCCAAAAATATGTGTAAATGTTTCTTCTGGCTAAAAAACCTATACATCTCCCTTATACCACCTGTTTTGATCCTATTCTGCAGCTCTCTATGAGTCCTCACAACTCTGATCTTCTCTACCATTTTCTTTCCCACATGACACTCACCTGACATTTAATATATACAGTGGCATTTATCTTTTATGACTCTATTTATTTCCCTCCTACAAGATTATAATGTGTCTTGGAATATCTTATATAGAGTAGTCACTGTAAATATTAACTGATGATGTGCCTAGATTCATGTTCTATAAACAGTAAGAACTGAATAACATTAATTTTCCTGGAAAGAGTAGAAAAATATCCCTGTATGTTCAACAAAAATCAGCAAAACATTATGTTCACTGTAGGAAATGCACAGGCATGTACACAGTTCATTGAACCTGAGAAAATTCATTTTGTTTGGAGGAAAAATTCTTAGTTTCTAATTGAATCTGGGTACCTGAGAAACAAAGTTCACTTAATATAATTCTATTCAGGGTATTAATTGGATAGTTACTATTTTCTGTGTTTGTATAGTCAAGGGAATGTTGTAATTGATAAACCATTGAACTTAGCCATCTGCATTTGAGGAATAGTATAATATAGTGGTTGACAGGATTAACTTATAACTCAAGCAAAGTTCAGTGCTCAATTGTATAACCTTGGCCAGATTACTTAACCTCTTTGTGCCTCCTTTTTTTTCACACATAAAATAGGGGAAATAATGGAAAGTTCATGCTGTTGTTGGGAGGATTAATTGAGATAATACGTGTTAAACACTTACTTCAGTGCCTGCCATGTAGTCGGTGCTATATACATGGCATAAAACAGTAATACAGGCATGGTCTTTGCTTTCATGGAATGCACAGTATTGCGGAGGCAATAGGCAGTTACAGTAGAGTGACTGTAATAGAAGGTAATGACTATAATAGAAGGAATGGTAAACTATGGGAGAAAGTAGAAGAGCCACCTAATTCAGACTAGATGCTATGGGGGTCAGAGGTGGGTGTGGGAGTAATTTTTTCCCCCTGAGGAGGTAAGGTCACAGCTGACACCTGATGAATAAGGTGCTTCTACCTGTCGGTAGTCAGTGGACTCCATCCACTACTAAGAATTATTTAAATTATGAGGAAATGTTATTAGTCTTTGAAAGGGATCTGTTGGTGAAATAATCTTGAAACTATTTGTACTTATAGATAATAAGCAAAATACTGGAATCCCTTCACAGAAAGATAATGTATTTGAGTAATTGAATGTTCTGAAGCTTGTAGGATTAGTCTTGAATCAGTCAATATATCCACTGTTTTTTAGAACACCTTAGTGTTTGTGTATGAATCTAATGAATTTTCTAAACATTCCAAAGATGAGCACAAGTAGACTACATGAATATTTTTAAAAGAACAATTTCTCATTATATGCTTTAAAATGTATACCATATAAGCATTTTGACTTTTCAGTGAATGGCAAGATTGAAATATAGAATATATAGGCATGGTCTTACATTATACTATTAGTATTAGTCTTTGCTAATTGAAATGAGGAATTGCACAGGGGTAGAGGGGTAGTAAGAATTAGAAGTCATTGTTAGTCTACAAATTTGTTTAAGAAAATGTAATACAAATGTATTTGTATACAATATTTTACTGTTAATATCAGTTTCAAATATCAACTATGTTATTTTAGGCACACTTAGTTTTTTAGAAAATAAAACCTGTCTAACTCACACAAAAATGCCTGTAACCATTTGACTTCTTTTCCATCTCTAACTTCTTTGTTATTTCCTTCTGTTGTATGTCAATTTCTTTTTCTGAAAAATGAGTTAAGACTAGTATTCTGTACCAATTGGCTTGATTACATATGGTTTATCATGTGTTCTGACTTTTTTTTTAAGTCAGCCTTTGTTTTGAAGAAGAAGACATTTAAAAATAAAAGCATTGTGGTTTTATATTTATAGGCATTTAATAAAATGGAATGAGCTCCAATTCCTGAAGAGTATTAAAACAATATCTTTATATAACATTTCATTAAGCATTTCATCAAAAACAGATTTGTGTTTATTTTTCAATATGTCTATGTTTACAGTGCCACTTAAATGTCTAATTCAATCATCCCCTCATCCCCAAAAACAGAGGGTGAAAGAGGGAGGCATTCATAGTTGATTAAACTTAAGATAAATGACTTGACCAGAAATACAGTTTACAAATGTTAATGCTTGGATGGAGGTCTTTTAACTCAAAGCTCAGTTCTTTTTCTTGATTCTATACCATATTGTAAAATCCTTCCTTTAATTTAGTTTTGTCTTCTTAAAAATAAGACTGTAATCAAGCATTAATTTTACTAGAAAAGTCATGTAAAGATTCACATCATAATGTGACTTCCAAGTGGAATGTAAACAAACACTAGTGCATTAAGAAATAGTTATATGACAAATAGATTTATTTTCCTATAACTCTTAAAAAGTAGCTTGATTTATTCTGACCAGCTGTAGGTGTGCTGGTTAAGAGCAGAGTCTCTGAAATCAGTTCAAATACAGGCTGTCTGACTATGAACAAGTTATTCTCTCCTTGCCTTAGTTGCCTTAGCTGTAAAATGGGGATGATAATATTAATACGAACCTTGTAGGATTATTATAAAGATAAATATAGATAGATTGGTTAGTAGATTATCTGATCTATAGAAGCATAAATTTCAGTAATATACAAATTAAAATAAAATTAACAAAAAGCTAAATTATAAATTATACCCATATTTAATCAGATTAAAAATTAACTAAACAATTAGCTAAACTCCCAGTAGCTTAAGCCAATTTTCAACATTCATTATAGAACATATTTTTATAGGGCAAGGTGGAATATCCATTTACTAATATGGGCTACAGTGGTGGTTGAAAAAGAACACAGAGAATTACTTAGAGGAGGGATAGTGTTTTATTCATCTTTGAATATCGGTGACTAGCAAATTTATTTGGGTAAGACTAATTTCAGAGGGGAAAATAAAGCATAGTCTCCCCCAACCTCCTACCCCAGAATCAATGCCTCTCAAAACTCTGCATTTTTGAAATATGTTTAAAAAATCACATCAGAGAAGTGATTGATGCCACATGTCTCTTTTCAGTTCAGTGGAGAGAGACTTCTATCCATCAATAGTTTGGAAGTTCTTAATTATGTAATATAAATGATCAAGATTAATTGCCTTTTCTTTATTTTTCTTCTAAACAATGTCCAGATTCCTCCAAAGGACCTCAATCATCTTCAGGTGTAAATGGTAACATGCAGCCTCCCAGTACTGCTGGGCAGCCTCCTGCCTCTGCCATCCCTTCTCCAAGTGCCAGCAAACCCTGGCGCAGCAAGTCCATGAATGTCAAACACAGCGCCACCTCCACCATGTTGACTGTAAAGCAGTCAAGTCCAGCCACCTCACCCACACCACCGTCAGACAGACTGAAGCCACCTATCTCAGAAGGGGTCAAAACTGCTCCCTCAGGACAGAAATCCATGCTTGAGAAATTCAAGCTAGTCAATGCCCGGACTGCTTTACGCCCCCCACAGCCTCCCACTTCAGGACCTAGTGATGGTGGGAAGGATGATGATGCCTTTTCTGAATCTGGTGAAATGGAAGGTTTTAACAGTGGTCTGAATAGTGGTGGCTCAACAAATAGCAGTCCCAAAGTGTCACCTAAGTTGGCCCCTCCAAAAGCTGGAAGCAAAAATCTCAGCAATAAAAAGTCTTTGCTACAGCCAAAGGAAAAAGAAGAAAAGAACAGGGACAAAAATAAAGTTTGCACTGAAAAACCAGTCAAGGAAGAGAAGGATCAGGTGACCGAGATGGCTCCAAAAAAGACCTCCAAAATTGCCAGCTTGATCCCCAAGGGCAGTAAGACAACAGCAGCCAAGAAGGAAAGCTTAATTCCATCTTCCAGTGGGATTCCAAAACCAAGCTCTAAAGTTCCAACAGCAAAGCAAACCATTTCACCTGGCAGCACAGCAAGCAAAGAGTCTGAGAAATTCAGGACTACCAAGGGGAGCCCTTCCCAGTCCTTACCTAAGCCTATAACCATGGAGAAAGCAAGTGCATCTAGCTGTCCTGGCCCTTTGGAAGGAAGGGAAGCTGGTCAAGCCTCTTCTGCTTCCTGTACCATGACAGTGGCACAAAGCAGTGGGCAGAGCACAGGAAATGGTGCTGTCCAACTCCCTCAACAGCAGCAACACAGCCACCCAAATACTGCGACAGTGGCACCATTCATTTACAGGTAAGTTGGCCTCTGCTTATCCACAGTTGTAAATATATTTACAGGCCTACATACTCAAAGAGTGTAATAGGGAAGGCTGATAAAGTAGTGCTTTATGTTGTCATTTTGGAATGTTTCATGCTAAAGACAGAGGCCTAGAATTTAGTGCGGAATCTTAGTCTGGAAAAAAGCTTCCAACAGGATCCAGTTTTATTCCTTCTCTCATTCCCTCTCAGAAATCGAGACCTTCAAAAATTAAACTACTTGTTATCAAAAGCCAGCTAGAAACCAGATGCCACAATGTTCTCTTGTGTTTATTCGTATTATTGCTACTACCATACTGCTTCTATTACTAGTAGCAGACTTTTAAAATAATTCTCACTTTTACAGAGTTTATGGATTTTTGGTGTCATCTTTGGGAGAAAGTATACCATAATGGTTAAAGAGGCAGCCTCTGAAATGATAAAGTTGTGGATTTCATTCCTAGTTCTACCACTTTTCAGCTATAAGACATTGGACAAGTTACTTAATACTCTTTAGTCTCATTTTCTTCAGCTGTGGAATAGGAACCATGCACTACTTTGTAGAGTTGAGACTATTAACAGAGATCATGCATATATCATGTTTACTATATATCCTGATGTGTTGCAAATGTTCTTCAAAAGTTATTTATAAGGCACTACTTTCTCCATGTAAATTTTATATTAATTTCCCCCAGCAAGGCATAGGTTTCTAGGTAAAAGGGGTTACATATATAATTTGTATTACTTATTTGGGTTGTATTATTGATTTGTTTTTTTCTTACCTTTTATTTATTTATTTATTTTACTTTGCTTTTTTGTTTTGTAGGCACTGAAATACACAATATAAAAATTTAAAATACATTATTATGCATTTTAAAATATGCATCCTGCCACCCAATTGGTAAAGACAGAACACTTTGCATGTTGTTCTGTGATTTGCTTTAATCGATTAGAGATGTGTCAGTAACTGCTGCGTGCCCAGTTTTTTCACTGCTTGGTTAGTAAGGAGATGGCCTGAGGATCAGTAATGTCTGCTTTGTCCCTCCTTCTGGCAGGTTGGCAATTTAACTACAGAAAGAAAATTTTACAAATAGGATACAGGACCCACTATAATTAAGAAAGGATCAAAACTGTATAGTTTAAAAATTTATTAATTTTTTGAATATAAAACTTTTTAAAGTAAAGCAGTTTATACTGATTTATTTTTTTCTCAATGAAGAACCTAAGTGCTTTTTTTCTGAAGTTTTTATACACTCAGCAAAACAAAATTATTATAATTATTTCATTTACTCTCTTGGGACATTACAATTGAATGCTGCTTTTCTGACTTCAGTAGTACTAATTCATTTAAAATATTTGTATTTGGATCAGATGGGAGTCTGCAGCTCCTTCTGACTCCAGGGTCCCTATTTAACAAAGCGGAATTTAAGATGTCAAAATCATGATCCACATTTCAAAAATGTGAGAAAAAAAATCATGAAGTTTTAAATATGTCATACTCAACACCCTTGTGGATTACAAATATATTCTGTAAAAACATCAATCCTTTCAAAAAATCACAAGTGAATTTCATAGGGAAGTGTAAATCTAGAACTGCTAATTTAGTAGGCTTCTTTCTATAAGTAGCAACAAGCTTTTAAAAAAATTGTTTGCAATAAATTATCCAGTGGATACAAATGGTTTCCATTTGAAAATGTAACTTTTAAGTATCAAAAACAGGAAGCAGCAGAGCAGCACAGCTTAGAAGTTACAGTGCGGATCCCCTGCGTGACCCTGATGAGTTCTCCACTCTCTTGGAGTTTCCGTTTGACCTCTTTAACAACAAGACTATAAAAGTGAGGCATTGTAGCCAAGTAGCTAAGAAAAGAGGCAACAGAAAGACTGAGGCAGGAGGAGAATCCTTTGAACCTGGGAGGCAGAGGTTGAAGGGAGCCCAGATTGTGCCATTACACCGCAGCCTGGGCAACAAGAGGGAAACTCAAAAAAAAAAAAAAACACAAAAACGGTGATAGAATATGTCCTACTCTACCATTGTTCAGAAACAGCATCTTGTGGTGGTTGCCTGAGTGGGAATATCAATGCCACCACTGATTAGTTGTGTTACTTTGGGTCATATATGTAAAGATTCTGAACCACAATTTCCTAATCAGTGAAATAGGTGTAATGGTAGAAGCTATCACATTAGGCTATTTTGAAGATTGAGTTGATATTTATCTGTAGAACAGTATCTGCCACATAGTAAACAGCTTTCCCTAAACTTCACTTTCTAATCCTACAAAGTATGATTGATAAAGGATGCCTACCTTGATCGATTGTATTAAAGATTAAAGAAAATAATCCCATGTAAAATTTTTAGCACACAGCCAGATTTTGAGTAAATTACATTAATATCAGTAATTATTTTTATTATTATCAACAATATACGATAGCTAAAAATAAATAAAATCATGGCTGGCATGGTGGTTCATGCCTGTAATCCCAGCACTTTGGGAGGCCAAGATGGGAGGATGGCTTGAGGCCAGGACTTTGAGACCAGCCTGTACACCAGAGTAAGACCCTGTTTCTACAATAAATAAAGAAATTGAAACTGTCTCATAAAATTTCACATTGAAGTCTATATACAAAGTAATATTCATGCAAAGTGTTTAAATCAATGCAGAACAGTTTTACAAATAGTAATGTAAATCCTCAAAAGGCAGAGTGGTTACTATTCATTCTTTTCAGCTTTCAATGGAAGGTGCTTGTTTATAGTCATGACATTTGGATTATGTAACCTTTTATGTTCTTTCTGACTTTCACTGTTCTATCCCCATGTAAGAATCCCTCCTATGAAATCCCTGACAATTATTTTTGGAGTTGCTAATCATTTGATGACATAACACTAATAATTTACTATTTTATGTTGATATTATCATTTGTTGAGTGTTTACTTAGTGAAAGTCTTTGTGTCACAAAATATATGTGAATTTTCTCATTTAAACTTCATCATAAACTCATGAGAAAGAATGTTATCCCCCATTTTCCAGAAATGAAGAAGCAGAGATATTAAGTCAAAATAGTAATAATCTCTTGAGATCATAAAGCTAGTAGAAATTTGCTTTGCTTATCAGTTCTAGCTACATGACAGAAATAAGAGGTATTGTTACCGGGAAAATTCTGGTTAGGAAAATGCCGATAGTACACTTGCAAAATTCTCAGTCAGAACTCTTTTATAATTGAAAATGGTAATTGCTGTTAATTAGTATAAATTATATAAATGTATACAGATACATATATATGATATATAAAGATAGTTAAATAACTTTTATATAATGGGAAGATTGATGGCTGATGGTGACTTTTTTCTCAGCTCAATTCTAGGTTAATACTTATTCCTTCTGAGACTCTAATATATGCTTCATAATACTCTTTGTCAGAAACTGGAGGTTCAGAGTTCTTTAAATATAATGTGGATTCTGGAAGTTAATAGATTTCCTATTAGCCTAACTTCCTATCTAATATAAATTATTCTGTACATAGTTTCAGTAAGTCAATTATCTCTACAGAGTGATAAAGTAGTTTCAAATTTGCTGTTATTCTTATTCATTTATCAAATAGATATAACTAAGACAAAATATCGAGAATTAAAGAAAATATTTTATTTTGGTTTAAGAAGTTCCCGATAACTAGAGCTACCTGAAATTGGAATAGGCTGCTTTTTATAGTGTTAAGATGACCATCTGAAGTACTTAAAAAGTGGTAAAGTGACCAGTTATTACAGTTTAGACAAAGGGAAATTGCTGCATACTTTTTCATTTATGTACTCATCCCTCATTCTACAAATACCATGTAACAGAAGACACAATTTTTTTTTAAAAAAAAAGATCTCTGCCTTCTGGGAGCTCAGCCTACTAAGGGTAGTAAGAATAATATAATCAAAAACATTAAAGCATTACTGTTATGGAAGTATGTGCAACATACAGAATTAATGTAGAAAAAAGAGGGTTTTTTACAAATCTGACAAAATGGAGTCAACTAATGCATCACCAAGAAGTTAAGATAAGGGTAAGAAATAAAAGATGAGTTAGAGTTTATCACAAGAAAGGAAGAATGTTGTGCTATCATCCAAATTTGATATTCTACAATTTTATAATGCAGGCATGATGGGAAAAATAATAGGTAAATTGTGAGCTGCTATGCAAATACTAGTAACTGGAACTGCTACAGATACTAATGGTTAGAATTTGTAATTATATGAATGAGAGGCTGCATTAATCCATTTTCACACTGCTATCAAGAAATACCCTGAGACTGGATAATATGTAAAGAAAAGCGGTTTAATTGACTCACAGTTCCGCATAGCTGGGGAGGCCTCAGGAAACTAACAATTAAGGTGGAAGGCGAAGGGAAAGCAAGGCACGTCTTACGTGGCAGCAGGCGAGAAAGAGAGGACAGGGGAAACTGCCACACACTTTTAAAGCATCAGATCGCTTGAGAACTCACTCACTATCAGGAGAACAGTATGGTGGAAACTGCCCCCATGATCCCATCACCTCCCACCAGGTCCCTCCCTCTATATGTGGCGATTACAATTCAGATTACAATTTGAGATAAGATTTGTGTGGGGACACAGAGCCAAACCATATCAGAGACTAAAGAAGAAAAGAAACGGAAATAATTTGAATTTTGTTTTTCTCTTTCAATGACCCCTTCTCCATACATCAAATTTTCAGCTAGTCCTCCTAACCCATCTTCTAAAACATACCCTCAATCAGACTTTCTTTCCATTTCCAGCTCTTGTCTCCTGGTTCAAGCCACCTCACCACCAATTCTCATCTAGTTTCCAATGAGTCTCCCAGCTTCCACTCGGCTCTTTGCAGTAACATCCTTCACATAGCTGGCATTCTCACCTTCTAAAGGCATAAATTGTATATCTTATTCTAATTAATGAAGTCATCTATTAGATTTCCATTACATTAAAAAAATAAAACTCAAAAATTGCACCATGACCTTCCAGGTTCTAAGTAATCTAGTACCCTGTTCACAATTGATCCCCACAACCACATGCAGTCCCCGCTTCCCCCAACACATTGTATCTCAGCCTTTATCCTCTTTCTCAACAAACCAGTCTATCTTGCTTTAGAACATGTCTTTGATATATATGTTCATTTATGCCTGTAACAAATGTCTTCTAGATCACTGCAGGTCTGTCTTGTTTTTAGAGCTCTGCTAATCTCCAACCACCTCCAACCACCTACTCAAGGGGACTATATATTATGCCCCTTCTCAGAATTATATTTCATCATCCTCTTGTATTTTCTTTATACAGTTTATTACCATCTGTTTTTTTCTTGTTTACTTATTAAGTAGTATGATTTCAGTCACCTCCTAATGTAATGTAAGCTCATTGAAATTAAGAGTCTTGTCTTTCTTATTTAGTAGCATAATTGCCCAGTACACAGCCTACAAACAGTGAAACCAAATAAAAATTGTTAAATGAAACACTGTCATCCTGTGTTAGAATCACTTGCTATAGAAGAATTTTCAAACCTGCCAAAAATGTACACTGGAACAAAAAATATTCTGAAGTCTCTCACTTCCTATAAATGGGAGGGTTTAACCAAAATACAAACAGCTTTAAAATATTTAAAGAATTAAACCATACCTTCTCTTCAGCACATTCATTCACTTATTTTTTATCTTCTTCAAACAACTACCTACTAAATATTTCTTATGCATGAGACCTCAAGGATTGAGTGAAAAATCATACATCCTATGTCATTTTCTTTTTATCATCCACAATGTAGTAGACAAGAGGCAAGCTCAAAGAGAACTACAAAATGCAGCTGGAAGGGTAAAGCTCCCCAGGACTGAACTAGATTTGTTATACTGAGGCTTCAAAAAAGTGGAAAATTACCTTTAGCTGTTGGAATCAGGGAAAGTAGCACCTGAACTGAGTCCAGAAAGATAAGTAGGATTTGGTAATGCAGAGATGAGGGGGACAGGGAGGGAAACATAAGGCTGAAGGAACCACATAAACAATTTCAATACAAGATACGTACGGTGGTCGGCAAGTCAGTCAGTTTCTCTGGACATTGAAGATTGATTGAAGCCTGGTTGTAGTAGAAATTCTTCAAGGTCAGAAATTTGAACTTTATGTATGTATATATGTGTCTATATACATGTGTGCTTGCATGCACATGAGCATGTGTGTGGAAAGCATGATCAGAAAAGTTACTCTTTCTTCAGAATGTATAATGGATTGTTTGTAGGAGAGGTCAGAGTAGGATGAACCATGTTAAATGTATAGATGAAGGAGCAACTTACTGAATTTCTTAGGTAGGTTTGTTAAGTCTCAAACGAGGTTCCAGTTATTGGAAGAAAAGAAGAAAAAGGAGAACAGCATAGTTTTTCCATTCTGTTTTTTTAAAACTCCTTTTTTTTATTGTTCCTCTTCTTTCTTGGTGTCTACCCTGAGCTATATTATTTGAACCTGTTTTTCTTGCCTGGAGTTCAAAAATTGTTACCTTACATCCTTCAGACTTTCAAAAAATACCTCCCCTTTTCCCATATGTCATTTTTCTTCCATTGTTTTTGTGTTCATTACATCACAACTATATTCTACATGCTTTCAAGGACATGTGAAATAAAATAATACAGTAATTGGTTAATTATGGAGAAAAGACAGACCTGTGTGTTTTCCTTAAACCTGTCTCTTTAGAAGCCTCCAACAAAGCTTTAAAATGACACTTACCCAGATTTATAATATGCTGTTTTGAAGTCTACATTCTTTCTTTTCTGACCATTTGTAGTAAATGCCAAGGAAACAATGCATTGGACATAAAGCAAACATGTAGAGGCAAAGAGAGCAGAATCAGGGTTTTGAGCAGTTCTCAGAAAAGAAAAATACCTAACCCTTAGATAAGGCAAGGCACTATTCATAAGGAGAAATGTATCATGCTTCTTAAGCCCGTTAATTAAATATAAACAGAGACCCTCTATAAACAACTTGATTTGTAAACTTTGGTCAAGAAAATCTGAATTTAGAGTGTTTCCTTCTTTTGATATAATATGCTGTACTTTACACAACCACACCATGAATTCGCAGAGCAGATTTTTATTATAAAATATTTCTGTGGGATTATAGATTTGCCTAACTAAGCCATTGTTTCTTCTCTTCATGTTTTATTTTATGTTTTTGGAAACAATTTTAATCTTACAGAAAATTTGCAGGAATTGTGCAAATGACTCTCATGTACACTTCTCCCAGAGCACTCAGAGAACTTATTCAGGTTTCACCAAATTTTACCAAATATGATCCCTTTCAGTAATTCAGTATAAATATTGCATCTAGTAGTTGTCATGTCTTCCTAATATCCCTCAATCTGGAACAATTGTTTAGCCTTTCCCTGACTTTCATGATATTGGTATATTGATGGCCAGGCATTTTATATAATGTTTCTAATTTGGGTTTGTCATGTAGTTCATCATTATTAGATACACATTAAATGTATTTTTTGTCTGGGATGTCATCGAAATGATACTGTGTTTTTCCCGTTGCATTTTATTGGGTGTTTCATGATATGAATATCAATATCTTCCATTTTGGTTGTGTTGAATTTGATTGCTTGATTAAGGTAATATCTGCCACAGTTTTATATTCTAAGTGAATATATTGTCTCCAGTTGTATGTAATACGTATTTTTGTGGGAAGATATTTTGAGACTGTGTGTAAAAATTCAATTTTTTATCTACTTTCACCCACAAGTTTTAGCATCCATTGAGCTTTGTTGCCTGAATTAATAATGTGCTGTTTTTTTTTTGTTTGTTTTTGTTTTGTTTTGTTTTGTTTTGTTTTTTTTGAGACGGAGTCTCGCTCTGTCACCCAGGCTGGAGTGCAGTGGCCAGATCTCAGCTCACTGCAAGCTCCACCTCCCGGGTTTACGACATTCTCCTGCCTCAGCCTCCCAAGTAGCTGGGACTACAGGCTCCCGCCACCTCGCCCGGCTAAGTTTTCGTATTTTTTTTAGTAGAGACGGGGTTTCACCGTGTCAGCCAGGATGGTCTCGATCTCCTGACCTCGTGATCCGCCCGTCTCAGCCTCCCAAAGTGCTGGGATTACAGGCTTGAGCCACCGCGCCCGGCAATAATGTGCTGTTATATGTGACAACTGGTTTTCTAATTCCATCCTGTCTTCTGCCTTTGCTCTCTGGCATTCTACTTTAAGAAAGAGATATTTTCTCCTCATGATCTATCTATCTATTTAAATTATATGAACAAACAGATTTCTACTGTATTTGTTATAATTCGTTGCTGTCACAACTTACTTTGGTGCTTAATTTTCCAAGATGTGGCCACTGGGAGTCCCTTCAAGCAGGTTGTGTCTCCTTTCCAAATGCTCTATCACTCTGAGAATTTTCTTTCTTTATGGCTCAAGGTGTTCTAGGCTCATCTTGCACATTCCCTAATTTGGCTTTAGATCCTATTCTTTTCTTTAAGGAACTCGTATGTCTTTTTGTATAGAGTGATATTAGAAACCAAGATCTCATTGTTCCTAGGTTTTCTTGGTGGTCAAAACCAAGAAATATATGTGTGTATATACACACATACATACACACATATTTAATCATTATTTTAATATTGTATATTATTTATTATAATTCAATGTGATTATTCATGTATACATACATTCATAATACCTCCAATTCCAGCTCAACACCAAGGAGTTTATTTTTCTTTCCATACTTGTGCCTCCTTTTGTCAACCATGAGAAACCTGGCTCGCATTATTCTCAATGTTTTCTTATTTGCTCAGCTCCCCTGAATCGAGCAAATCTTCTATCTACACTAGACTTCTGTTCACCCCAACAGTTTCCTGGCCTTGGCCCTGGCTGTCACCTGTCTGCCTTTCCAGAATGAAGGAAATAGGAAAGCAAGCACATTACTGGTTTTTGAAATATATGTGCTTTTCTTTCTTTTTCGTTGGAGTTACAAACAGGAATTACAATACCATTAGTTAATGTTTCTGACTCAAATCAGTTCTACTTGTGTCTACATTTGTGACCATATCTATATCAAGGTGAATCCACAGGGGGAAATATTTCTTGAATATAAATCAATATGCAAACACTTATATTAATGACATTAAAGATTAGAGGTTTGATAATGTCTAGGATTTAATACTGATTTTCTTTTAATGATTAGTACATAAAAAATAACATTTAGGGGCCAGGCGCGATGGCTCACACCTGTAATCCCAGCACTTTGGGAGGCCGAGGCAGGCGGATCAAGAAGTCACGACATGGACACCATCCTGGCTAACACGGTGAAACCCCGTCTCTGCTAAAAATACAAAAAAAATTAGCCGGGCACGGTGGCGGGCGCCTGTAGTCCCAGCTACTCGAGGAGGCTGAGGCGGGAGAATGGAGTGAACCCGGAAGATGGAGCTTGCAGTGAGCCGAGATCGGGCTACTGCACTCCAACCTGGGTGACAGAGCGAGACTCTGTCTCAAAAAAAGATAAAAAAATAAAAAAATATATAACATTTAGGTTAGACCAGTGGATATGTCACATTCGAAGACTGAGTGACTGAGCTGTCTGTTAGCTAAGGGAACCTCAAATGCAATAAAATACTTAGTTCAGAGGCATTTTGATGGAATTAAACTGTAGGGGAGTAGTTAATAGATCAACATTTACAGGCAGCCAGGTTCAAGTACTGGTTAAGCATCTACCAGATTGTTACCTAGGACCAGTTATTTGACCTCTAGATGTCTTAATTTCTTAACTGCAGCCCCTACATTACAAGATTGTTGTGAATTTTGAGTGATATGCCCCAGGAAAATACTAAACACCACACTTGGCACATAGTAAGTGTGCAGAAACAGGTAATAGCTCTCGTGGTAATCACTGGTATCATGACTTTTAATTACTACAACTCCCAGTAACAGATGAAGGACCTGGCTTATTAGAATTCTAAATAAATTACACTCTGGAGGCTGAGGTGAGAACATGGCTTGAGCCAGGAAGGGTGAAGCTGAAGTGAGCTATGGTTGCTCTAGTGCGCTGCTGCAGGGGTGATAGAGTGAGACCCTACCTCAAAAAGTAAATAAATAAAAGAAATCTAAATAAACTGTTTTTGCAATGCTGTGTCTTGATGGTTTCAATACTTACTCATAACATGATGACCATGTTGTAAATGCACAGTGAGGTTGTCTAGATAGGACCATGTTGCTGAATACTTTGAAGGAATATTATGATACGTATTTTTTCTTTTTCCAGTTAATAGGAAGATAATGCATTATCAGTTTATGGGGAAACAGTGAATGATCCACTGCAATTTTCACCATATCTGTCAAAATGTACTTTCTGATTAGAGAACACACTTGATTCTAAAGTCTTTGTAAATTATTTCATGAATCAACTCAAATATTTTTATTTAACTGGTACAAAGCATGCATAAAAATAGAGGGTAAGTTGTGAGTCTTCAGAGATTTAACTGGACTTCTTTGATCATTTGTATAAAAGGTACATCTTTACCAGTTGGCATTGATTGGTCCTCTATAGACTGGAATTAAAATCTAATTTTGCTGTCACAAATTGTGAGGTGGAAATACTAGAGAAATGATGACTTGTAACATCAGTAGACATTTCTGGTCTCATTTAGATGTGAATATAAACCAAGCATGACTTCTAAGTCCTTTTTACGGTGATTTGAAGTTTACCTTCACTAAGTTCCGTTCTTTCATTGATCAATCTGTTTCCTTATTAATGCTAATGTAGATCACTTATGTAGGGAATTTGATGAGAAATACATTGGAGAACTTAAGGTAAATAAGACTCTCTTGTGACTTAAACTAAAAGACATAAAAGAGTGAGTCTGCCAAAAATATGCACTGACATGTTAACACAAATTTTAAAACGGCTTCCAAGACAAGACTGAGCTGTCACAAGTAGGAATACACTTTTTTAAAAGCATGTCTCAGACAGGGGGAGTGGGAACTTAACCAATGGAACTAAGTCTTTCATATTGAGGAAGATAGCCGCAAGTCAGCTTCTGAAGAATTCTTAAGAGCTGCTTGCTTTTAGCAGAGCAAAAACTATAGTGCTAAAATACATTCCGAGTTTTCTTTTACTCCAGATTTTCTTAGATGGAGATAGAATCTTTGTAACTAACATGGCCACAAACATTCTGGCTCCTGTGACAGCTGTTGGTCTTGTTCTCATAGGAACCAGTTAGCCGTGGGCTTTAGACAAATATTTCAGTGAAATGCTTAATGTGACTCAGCTTGTAAAAGATGAATCTGTGAATACAAAATCTGCAGGACTAGAGGTCAACCCTGGCTCCCAGCCAGTTCAACAAGGTGCTGTGCCTCTGTGACACTTCTTGGCAGGCAGCCAGTCAGCTTTCCCTGGGGTCCACAATTTCACTACATACTCTCCATTTAAACTTCTTCAGCAACTAATAAAAATCCTTAGAACACTTCAGAGGATTGTTTCTCCCCTCGCTCAGAGACAATAGGCTAAGGAAGAGATCAGTGGGGAGTAGAGTGGCCCACAATAAATGAAGCCAGGTGGAAGAACAGACTTTAGAAATGAATGGGGAGGGACTGTCAGTAGATGGAGATATGTGAGGAATTGGGGTCCAGGAGAGAAAGAAACAGGCTACACAAAGAGCAGATATATTTGCCCTTTTAATATTGACCAGAATTTCACAAGGGAGGATGTATTTTCAGTCCTTTTGTAATAACAGTTGATTTCACAACTATTTTGCAAGGCAGGCATTTTTTCTTATTTTTACAGATGAACAAACAAGTTCAGAGAGGTGAAGTAACTTGCCAACATCACATGACTTGATAACTGATTAGTGATGGAGTCAAGTTTTACATCCAAACCCAGTATATGTACACATATGCTACTCTTTCTTGCATATGCTTTACCCACCAATAATTTTGTTTTACTCTTATGGCTAACATTATTTATCGATATATTTATAAAAGATTTGTTGAGTGAAACTTATATTCTGATACAAGACTAGACACTGGGGATACAATGGTGACTTGAAACATGGAGAATAGGGCCTAGTCTGGGAGTTAAACGTTAATCAATTAATTACATTAATCTCATATCACAGGAGTATGAAGTGCTGAAAACATAGGTCCAGGGAGTACTAAGTACTAAGTGCTTATAATTGGAGACTGCCTGATCAGTGAAATTAGGGAGGATTTTTAAAGAAATAGTCACTTGAGCTAAGACTTGGAGGGAAGGAATCAACTGGATGAAGTGGGGAGGAAAATAATCAAGTGTAAAGACCCTGTTTGGGCAGGAAGCTATGGAAAGTGAGTAGAAGACTCTTGTGGCCACAGTAGAGAGAGGAGAGAGGAGTCTTGCGTGAGATGATGCTGGAGACCATCATCCCATGTGTTGCATGGGACCCAACCATGCAAGACCTTGTAAGTTCCATCAAGGTTTCATCTGAGGGCTCCATGAATCAGGACCAGGTTTGTTAATAAAATATTATGACTTCAGTTCTATAAATGATGGGTTTGACATATTTTTGTGACAACCAAGAAGAAATGTCAATTAGACAGTCTTTATATACGTCGGGAATTCAGCGTAAAGTGCTGGGTTATAGTTAGAATTTTAGAATTCAGGTGTAAATAAATAATAGCCAATACAATGAATATGATTGAGATCATCTAGAGAAACTATAGACAAAAACTGGAAGAAGTATAGAATATTCCTTTGCTGAACTCCCAGGTTTCTGCTGTCTGTATCCCCACTTCTTTTTCTACTACCCAGAACCACAACATTTAATGATTACATAAAGGAAAACAATAGAATAAAGTAGAATCCAGAGAAAATCGGAAACACACTAGAGAATTTTTGCCATAAAAGCCAAGGTAGGACAGTTTGATAAAGGAAGGAATGAGCTGCTGTTCTAAATGCTACCAAGATATCAAATGAGTGGAAGACTAAAATATCTTTTAAATTTAGCTACTTTGAGGTTTCTTTCTGGCCTTAATGGTATATATCCTATCACTTAAATAGTGTATTTTCTTTCTTAATTTGTTTATGCTCTTTATATTCAGTTTTAAGCTAGAATAAAATAGGAATGGTCTGTCAGAAATTATTGGAGGCCAAAGCACAACCAACTTTGTATTGGAAAGTTTCTTTCTTGCATAGTTCTTTTTTTCATATGCTAATTCACATATATAACACATACATCAATACAGACAACATGTAGTTTTCCATAGTTTCTTAAAACCTAAGTGAACTTTTCAGTTTCTTGGCCTGTCAGTTAAATTTTGACTTTCTCTGATATCAATGATTATACTTTTTCTCTTGAAACTCAAATTTAGATTAAAAGCAAAATATTAATTAAATATTGATTCAAAAACGTAATACATTCTTCATTCACACATGAACATTATTTGTAAATATTCTTAAAGTAGTAAATATTGAAAGATCACTTGTCATGGCCCACACCTACTACCAGAAATAAAAGGGTAGATGTAAGGCAAATGAGATGTCTCAAAAGAACACAGTCCAGTATGCAATCCTATATTAGCTTGCCTCCTTCTGTGTCTTAGTAGTTCATGCTCTGAACATTTAAAGTGTGTTAGTTTGTGTCAAATATGCATCGAATATGAAGCTGCATTAAATAGAAAGCATATCTTAAAACATTTGCCTGTGCATAAAGGAAAGAAAAATTGCATGAAGTGTGATTAGAATATCGAAAGTATTCAGGACCTTTGTTGAGTGCTTTTCATTTAATTAGACATACTCTTTACAAGCTAATCACACGCACAAATACATACCCATGTACATACATAGACAAATGTGAAACAGATGATATGAAGGTAATTGTAAGAATGATAATTTGTTTCTGGTTGACTTTAATTGCTCTGAAATCTTTGGTAATTAAGTCATCATAATGATGTATGTAGCATAGAACAAAATTATTTTTTTATTTTTACACATATTTTAAAATATTTTTATAGAATTTTTGTTTAAAAAAATAATTCTAGGTGTGATTTCAGTACTTTCAGTATTCTTGCAAAAAAAAAAAAAATACTTTGGCCGTATTTCCTCTAAAATAGCAAAAGATGTTGGATCTTTTTAAATATTTTGCCCCCGAATTATAATCAACTATTGATAGTTATAAGCTTTGAAATTTAGACAAGTCCACTCCCACTTAGGTTGCATATGAAAAATAACAAAATTCTCCTATACATAGACAACTCTGGAACATTCTAGTCATAAAGAAATACTTATCTTGATGGAAAATTTGTAATTAATATTTCTTGTACTGTAGAACTTCCACTTTGATGAGTGACTGGTGATTATAATTGCTATTTCTTTCTATTTTCCTGGATAATTTCAGGGCACATTCAGAAAATGAAGGTACCTCTTTACCATCAGCTGACTCCTGTACCAGTCCTACAAAGATGGACTTATCATATAGTAAGACTGCTAAGCAGTGCCTGGAGGAGATATCTGGTAAGTGACCTCATCAATACATAGGTCAAACCTAGGAATTTCTGTATTCTCCCCATAACACTTTTTATTAAATCATATTTGTGGTATACTGTTTTTTATGCAAAAATGTATTGTATATATCTCATGCTTCAAAGATCATTAGCTATTTGGCTATTCTGCTTAGGATGATCTCTTTGTTACTAAAAAAGGAATGGTAGTCCTTTCAGAAGTGAAGACTTTAAGTCATTTTGCCCTCAGTCAAATTGAATAAAATCAGAGAAAACCTGTATAATATATTTGGAGATTGAAAATAAACTAATGATTGGCCATGTAGATTCTCCATGGCTAATGCAGCCTGCTCTGTCATCAATTCTATACTATTTAAAACATTTCTACAGGGTGATTTCAAATGACCATTTAAAAAAAACTCTGAATAGGAAAATATTTTATTATATATGGATGATGTAAGAAAAAAATAATACATACCCCAGGCACAGTTATCAGGTTTTTGTTGTGTATAAAATGGGATGCTGAGCTTGAGCGCAATGTTTTCTCTAGGGTCCAGGTAAGCCTAAGCATATATGGAAGACATTTGGTTTAATTTCATTACATATAGATCTATATTCGTAAGGAACCAAGAAACCTCCTAGCAAAATATATTGCCCCTGAAGGGCAAGAGATGAAAGAGTACTTTATCTGTTCCTAAGTATAATAATGCATGAAAGTAGGATTATGTCTGTTGTTCCAGGAAGTCTCTGGCCCAAGCCTTGTGTATTCACAGCTAAGTTCAAATGAAGAAAACTAAATAAATTATTTAATTTTTAAAAATTACTGTGTACTCTAAAGACCCAAAGTATAAGTATCGCTATGAAGCTCATGAAAATGACTCTATCACAAATTTGGGGGTTAAGAAACTTCCTCACTTTGGCAGACCTGAAAAGCATTTGGCAAGCATTAGACATGACTACAGCATCCTGCAGTAGATATTGACAACAATTACAGAACAACATCCCAAGGGTACATTTTGGAATCAGCATTAGTTGATAACATTAGGTATCAGAGGTTTTATACGGAGATTACAATAAAGGCCCAGTACTAGGTAGGGGTAGAAATGGTAATGCCAAGACATAAATATAGGGATAGTAATTGTAGATTTTTCAAACACACGGGGGATGTGTTGACTTTCCATTAACTCTGTGTAGTACCATGGTCAAAATGATGCTATGCGTTTATTATGACCAGATGTTTTATAAAATTAGCATGACATGAAGATGCTTCATATATATCTTTATACATAAATGTCTTCAATATGCATGCTAAGCACTAGAGCTAAAATCTGTAGGGGAGATGAATTTAGTAGAGTTTGAATTGCAATTTTATGTGAATTTCACAAAGGAACACTGTTTTCAGAAACTAATATATCACAGTATATCTGATTGAATAAATAGTCTGTATTTGATGTTTTCTCCACTTTCTTATTGTCTACCATTTGATCACTTTTTCATTTTTCCAGTTGATATTTCCTTTTAACATTTGGATTTTTAATAGAATACCTGAAAGTGAATATAAACTAGCAATTAATATAATAATTTAATGGGTTTATCAGAAAGCATAATATCATTTTGCAGCAACAATCAATTATTTACATAAAATCATAGTTTTCAGTCTAGGATTTTGATATGAATTCAATAAAAGAAAGAAAACAGAAAAATGGTGCAGTGAGACTTACCTACTTGTGTCAATCTTACTATCATCTCTTTAAATGCAGCCTATAGTGGGATAGTGAAAATGTTTCTCGATACTAACTTGAGATTTCCTAGAAGAATTGTGATATTTTTTGCAGTTAGTAAGTTATAAATTGAGTACTATAATTAAAGAAAGGTAGATGAGGAAATATGAGCAGGCCAGTCACAGAGATGATTGTCACAGAGAAATTAGATTACGTATCTTCATCATTTTAAGATTTTGGTTTGTGAATAACTATCTCTTACCATTTCTGCCCTAATTTTTAATGATTTTAGTATCTACATAGGTGTTCTTTCTAACACCTTGGCCTCTCCACCCATGAGTTTTGTCTTGCAGTCCCTCCTGAGCTACTTAGTCTTATCATCATACCCTAGATCTAGGCATCATCAGAAACTACTACTTTATGTGACCTCACTGTCATGCACTGCGCTGTCACTGATTGCACACTCCTATCATTTCAGTATTCTTCCTTTTGTTCCCTGACTCCAGCAATGAATCCACTAGGGTTTCCAATTCATTGATCCTACCACTTTTTACTGTTCCTCACCAACCTCTGCATATTTTTTCTTCTCTCCTTAGTCAGCTAATTTCCTGTAATAAGTCAATGTATTTTTATTTTTATATACCCTAACTCCATTGCCTCTCTCTCATTTGATGAAATCGTGACCTGGTTACATTTAAATCTCCATCTATTCTATACCAACAATGAATGAACCAGGAGAAAACACATCGCATGTCAATGCAACTCACTTTACGTTCAGGACCTCCAACCTCAAGTGAATATGTAATGCTCCTGGCAGTCAGTCTATATTTTTTATACCTTTTTTTCTCAAATGTCCGACATTACCAGTTCTATTCTTTCTCTTAACTGATGACCTTGATGTGTAGCTTCACTTACAAAAGTGAAGCACAAAGAAAAGTTCACGAACCCCTGTCATCACATCTACCCAAGTATAACATTTATATCCACTTAATACCTATTTACTCTGCTTTTACTTGGATTACTCTCTCTTCTCTTTAATAGCTCCCTCCCAACCAAGTCACTTATTTTAGGCCATGGCATACTATCATTTCTCCAACCTTAATTTTAAAAAATAACTTCCCTTGACCCCAAATTTGTCCTCAAGTACTGTTGTCATTTATCTCCTTGTCTTATGGCATACTGTAAAAAGAGTAGGGTTCAATCACAGTCTCTTAGGCTTTTAACCCCATTTCTCCACTGGAACTGCTCTTATAGAAGTCACCACTAATGTCAACATGGTCAATCCAAGGATCGAGTCTCAGGCCTCATCTTATTTCGCCTCGCAGCAGCTATTTGTCCTCTTCTAAGAAGGTTTCTTCCTTGGTGCTATAGTTTAGATACAGTTTGGTTGGCCTCACCAAGTCTCATGCTGAAATTTGATCCCCCTGGCCAGGCGCAGTGGCTTGTGCTTGTAATCCCAGCACTTTGGGAGGCCAAGTGGGGCAGATCAGGAGGTCAGGAGTTCAAAACCAGCCTGGCCAACACAGTGAAACCTCGTCTTTACTAAAATTACAAAAATTAGCCGGGTGTGGTGGTGGACACCTGTAGTCCCAGCTACTCGGAAGGCTGAGGCAGGAGAATCGCTTAAACCTGGGAGGAGGAGGTTGCAGTGGAGATCACACCACTGCACTCCAGTCTGGGTGACAGAACTAGACTCTATCTCAAAAGAAAAAAAAGAAAGAAAAAAGAAGTTTGATCCCCAGTGCTGGAGGTGGGGCCTCATGGGAAGTGTTTGGATCCCAGAAGCAGACCCCTCATGAATGACTTGGTGCCATTCTCCAGGGAGTGGGTGCATTTTCACTGCTAGGTCCCACATGAACTGACTGTTGAAAGTCACCTGGCACTTCCACTTTCTCTTGTTTATGCTCTCACCATATGATCTCTGCACAACAGCTCCCCTTTGCCTTTCACTGTGAGTGGAAGCAATCTGAAGTCCTCATCAGAAGCAGTTGCTTGGAGCAGCTTCTTGTACAGCCTAAAGACCAGTGAGCCAAATAAACCTCTTTTCTTCATAAATTACTCACCCTCAGATAATCCTTTATAGCATCACAAATGGACTAAGATACTTGATTTTTCAGAGTCATAGATCCCCTTAGTTTTCCTCAAACCTTACTGTTCCTTCTTGGTCTCCTTTTCTAGTTACACTTTTTTCTTGATGATTTCTTTTGGTTTAAATGGTCCAGGTCTCTGCTTCTAGGTTTCTCTACCTATAAATGCTCCCTTGGTGATTTAATATCAATATTATCTCATGGCTTTAAGTTTCATCTATATTCTGGTGGCTTACAAATGTCTCTGTCTGCTTTAGTTCTCTCCCCTGAACTCTGGACTCAAATATCCAACTGCCAACACAATCTTTCCACTTGAATATCTCATAGACACTTCAAACATAGTTTATCCCCAACTGAACCTCTGATATTAACCTATAAAATTGTACCCCTCAAAAACTCTTTACCCAAGTCTTCTCCATTTTCATTAATAAGAATTTCATCCTTCCAGTTGCCCAAGCCTGAAACCTTAGACTTATTCATGACTCCTTTTTAATGCCTCACACCTGATGCCCTGATAGTCTATTCATTATAATATCTTGTTGGCTCCAGAAGTATTGTTTTCTATTTGTACTCAGAGACAAATGGTGTTTATAAATCAACTTTTTGGGATATTTCTCAGTATTTGAACTCTTGTTACTTTTCTCAGAAATCCAGAAACTGAAAAAATTTAGATGACACAATATCTAACTAACTATAAGAAATAAGGTACTAAGATAGCGTAGAATAATTGCATTTTTAAAATATATCCAGAATTTGCCAATTCTCCTTTTTTCCACTTTTGTCTATTAAGTGGCATCACCAGTGGATGGTTAGTACATAGGTAGCACTGAATAAATGCATGTAAAATGAAATTAATATAATGGATATAGCATTAAAATGAGAACTACACTAAAAAAGGAACATCATAATTTTCAGATGAAAACAATAAACAGAAAAGATAGGAATTATCTCTTTGGCTTTGGAAGGCATTCAGGAAATAATCACAGTGAACTTATGATCAATTATACTATACAGAAGGAGTTGATATAAATGGAAAATAAAAATTTACTTTTGATTATGCCATCACTGAATAATCAAAGAATATGAGAAAGAAAATGTTTAGTCATTCTACAGAAGTAATGTTACAGTTCAGAAGCTCTCCCTGTTGATCTGGGATTTTAAAACAGCACATTATAAAATGGAAGAAGGCCAGGGATGGTATCTCATACCTGGAATAGTAGCATTTTAGGAGACCAAGGCAGGATGACTGCTTGAAGCCAGGAGTTCAAGACCAGCCTGGACAACATAGTGAGACCCTGCCTCTACAAAAAAAAAAAAAAATCAAATTATCCAGGTGTATAGCATGTGTCTAGTTCAATCTACTCAGGAGGCTGAGGAGAGAAGTTTGCTTAAGCTCAGGAGTTCCACGCTGCAGGAGCCACGATCATGCCACTGCACTCAAGCCTGGGTGACAGAGCAATACCTTGTCTCAAAAAAAAAAAAAAAGTAGGGGCAGGGGGAAAAGAAGGATAAATTTGTAACACATAATTTAAAAATCCGAAATTCAAAAGATCCCAAATTCATAAATTTTTGTGTGCTGACATAATGCCACGAGTGGAAAATTCCAAACCTGATCTCCTGTGACAAATTGCAGTCAAAATGCAGGTGCACAACACAGTTTATTCAGCATTCTCAGGGGAAAAAATAGTCTCTCAGTCCCCTTTAGCTGCTATGTATCTTTTCCATAAACACTTAGATTCCCGCATGCAAGCATACCCACAAAGGATAATACAATGGCATGTGTGCAGAGTGGACATGCCAATGGCAGGTTCCCCACAGTGTCCCACATTGGGCCAAGACCTATACGCATTACACTGTGGTTTTTCTTTTGTTTTTGTTTGTTTGCTTATTTTTCATTCTGTGGCATAAAGATATTGTTGAAAATGTCAAAAAGGCCTGAAGATACCCCTATGGGTAACAGTGATAAGAAAAAAAGGAAGCGTTTATGTTTGTTTATAGCACAGAAAGTGAAGCTGTTGGAGAAACTAGACTGTGGTGTAAGTGGGAAACATCTTACAGAAGAGTATGGTGTTGGAATGACCACCATATATGACCTGAAGACACCAAAGGATAAATTGTTAAAGGTCTCCATTGAAAGTGATGAACAGAAGTTAATGAAAAATAGAAAAATACTGCATAAAGCTAAAAATGAAGATCTCAGTTGTGTATTGAAAGAGTGGATCCATCAGTGTGACAGTGTACACATGCCACTTAATGGTATGCTGAAGGTTAAATAAGCAAAGATCTTTCACAGTGAACTGGCAATCGAAGGGAACTAAATATTCAATAGGCTTGTTGTAGAAATTTAATAAAAGATATGGCATTAAATTTTTAAAGATTTGTGGTAATAAATAGTGAAGACATACATTGACTAGTTGGCCAAGATCATTGCTGATGGAAATCTGACTCTGGAACAAATCTTTGATGCCGAAACAACACACATTTTGATGCCTCAGAAAGATACTGACATAGAAGACGAGACAGCCCCTACAGGAAGTAAGGATGCCAAGGACAGAATAACTGAGATTGGATGTACTTATACAGCGGGAACCCATACGTGAAAACTTTTTGTGATAACCAAAAGTTTGCGTCCTTGCTGTTTTCAGGGAGTCAATTTCTTACCAGTTTATTATTATGCTAACAAAAAGGCTTGGATCACCAGCGACGTATTTTCTGATTGGTTTTATAAACATTTTGTGACAGCAATTCTTGCTCACTTTCAGGAAGCTGGACTGAATGACTGCAAGAATTTATTTGATTATATTTATTCTACTCATTGTCTAGCTGAAATTATTATCAAAAACAATGCTTATGCCATGTACTTTCCCCAAAATGTGACTTGTTAATTTAGCCAAGTGACCAGGTTATCCTTCAATCGATAAAGAATAAATATAAAAACACTTCCTTAAATAGCATGCCAGCAGTAGTGAACAGAGGTATATGTGTGGGTGATTTTCAAAAGGAGTTTAGCATGAAGGATGTCATATATGCTGCTGTCAATCCTTGGAATTCAGTGACTAAAGACATGTTGTACCTGCCTGGCACAACCTCTAGTCTGCATCTTTGTTCAGTGATGATGATGAACCAGGTGGTGACTTTGAAGGATTCCATATGTCAAATGAGAAAAACAATGATGTCTGACCCTACCTATTCCAAAAAAAAAAATACTTTCAGAGTCTATTAGTAGGCTGGAAAAAGTGGATATCAAAGAAATTTTTAACATTGACAATGAGGCTCCAGTTGTTCATTCACTGAACATTGATGACATAACCAAAATGGTACTGAATTCAGGTGACTGTGATAATAGTAATGACGAAGATAACAATGTTAACACTGAAGAAAAAGTGCCAGAGACAACATGATGGAAATGCATGATGATCTTAGTGAAGAACTAGAGCAGTGTACATTCATTACAGAACAATAAATTATGCCAGTTGATAAAAATCAGAGAGCTTTCTAAGAAAAAAACTATTGTTAATGAGGCAGATGACTCTGGGGGAAACATTTTAAAAAGCTACCCAGCAGAATGCCGCCTCACCCCTAGGGGGCCCACTTCCCGGTCCCTCAACTGCTTCTGATGTTTCTTCTCACCTAAAAAAAATACAGTGTACAGTAACCTTTTAATCCAAACACAGCATTGAATGTAGAGATGGAAAGCCTGTGGTTGTTTGTGGTTGCTGTTGTTTCATAGCTGATACAGGTATTCTGGCAATGCTACTGTGCTTCTTAGTGACTTTGAACACATTATGTTTTCACTGCATTCATGCTATGTCATATTTTTTACTGGTAATTACTTACGTATAAATAATTGCAATAAAATAATTGCTTTTTAGTAGCATATAAATTCAGTCAGGAATGATGGTGATGCCACAAACCACAGATTGTCCACTTAGGTGACTGAGATAGAGACACCTTTGATTTCTGATGGTTCAATGCACACAAACTTTGTTTCGTGCAAAAACTTTTTTAAAAATGTATTGATTTACCTTCAGGCTATGTGTATAAGATGTATATGAAACATATGTGACTTGGGTCCCATCTCCAAGATATCTCATTATGTATAGGCAAATATTCCAAAATCTGAAAAAATTCAACATGCAAAACACTTCTTGTTCCAATCATTTCTGATAAGGGATATTAAACCTGTAATAGAATAACCCTATAAAAGAATGAACCTGTCAGAATTCTAAAGCTCATGAGATGTTTTCTATATTAATGACAACTCTCTTTCTCAGAATCTCCATCCCTTTCTCATAGTTCTATAGAACTATAGAGGAGTTATATAGTCTCCTCTTTCTGAGTTCTGGATGCTAGTGAAACCACAAAGCACATAAGCACCTGAATTTATTGCCAGGTTCTAGCTCAGACTGGCCCACAGAATACACTTCCAAGATTGTTTGAAATGTGGAAAGAGAAATGTTCTAGGAATTGGAAAAAATAAATTTGGCCTCTGTACTGCAATTATTTAGCAATTATTTGGCCTCTGCCCTGCAAATTGCTCCTTGGTTCACTTTTCTGTGTGATGACTATGATGATGCTTAATAAACTCAGAAGATTGTTGTGAGATATGGTATTATTCTTCCATCAGTCTTTTCAGTAATTATCACCTGGTATGTTACACATGCCAGGCATCTCAAAATTTGGGAAAACAAATGTGACTAAGAAGTGAGCTCTTCTTTGAAAAAGTAAGAAACAAATAGATAAAATTTAACACCACAAGTAAATGAGTAAATAGGCACATGGAAACAACTATCTTAGCTGTAAAGAGTCATGCAGAGCTTAAAAGAAGATCAGACATGTATATTGTTGAATTCTAATGAATAATGAAATTGCGGAATAACGTTCCAGGAAGAAACAACTTCATGAAAATAATTTGAAAGAAATTCTTCTTAACTTGTTCTTTTTATTAGTTTCTTTTTGTAAAATTGGGCATTTCTCCTAAACTCACCGAGGTTCTGTAGTTCTCTGATTTTCTGTAACCCTAAGCTTCAATACTATTGTTATTGTTGAACTTTTATTGCTCGTGGTTGCTGTAGGGGCCTCAGTGAGGAGTAATTCTGCTCCCCAAGTGAAGTGGCCTTCGTGATATAAAATTCTGATGAAGTTAGTCTTGGCAGGGTGAGATGCAGGCTTTATAAATTTATGAAGTCTGTATAATGTTCAGAGGCCTGAAAATAATACAGAAAATAAAATGTACAGAGTCTAGAAAGAGGCTTAGGTGAGTTAGGAGTTCTATAGTTTCAGCTCTGTTGGCTCTATATTAAGCCTACCAGGAAGTCCTGGTGTAGTTTTGTGTGTCTGGTATCCGTTGCCCCATCTTCTGATAACAGCGTCTTGATTTTCTTTGGGGATCATTCTCTGCTCTTGTGATCTAACTGAAATTGAAGTAAGTGGAGCCAATGAGAACAATCTATTCGTTGACTGCAGTGACTGTTTGAGGACTGGATGTGTGACCCAATCCAGTTTGATCAGAACAAATAAGACTCAATCTCAGGACTTTTCCTGAGGTTGTTATAAAAGAGGTGGTCTCTTTTTCCACTACACCTAAAACTAATAAAAGAAAAGCTTAGACCTGCTTACAGTGATCTCCACCCTCAAATGATCAAACATAGAGGAAACAGAACCTAAATCAGGAGAGACCAAATTCAAGGTCATTGTTAGAAATGACTGAGCCCCTGAAAAATCCACGTCTGAAACTATTTCTCCTCTGCTTTTGAGTTATGTAACCCAGAAAAAAAATCTTCTTGTGCTTACACAAATGTGAAAATCATCCCTATTGCATGACCCATAAGATGTATGACATGTAAAGATTTGCCATACTATTAAGGAGCAAACTTGAATGGTTCACACTGCAATGCAGATGTGTTAGAGGGATTTGCTAAGTTAGTTGGAGAGCTTAGCTGTTTAAATTTTCACCAATGCAGTAACTCAACTGACATTACAAAAACATTGTCTTCATCATTAAATGGCAATGAAAGTTTAAAAAGGTAATAAATTATGGTTTGAAGATAAGCATCAGAAATGCGTGACACTCAATAAGTAGAATACTGGATAAATGACTTTTTGAATTTGAATATTCTTCATAAGACTTCAGTGTATCTCTGCAAAATTTTTAAGTACATCACTTAAATTTGCTTTTGCTTATGATATTCTTTGTGAGGAAACCTAGTTATATTTACCCAATCTGATGATAGTAGCTCCAATAATTACTATAGTCAGGCGAAATGTATTATATAATTTGTGCCATTGAAGAAGTAGCTTATTGCTTCCTGCCTTTCCTCTAAGATTCAAATCATGACCTCAGTATTACAATGCTGCCTGAATTAATGGTGCAGATTTTACTGCTTTGGCTTGCGTTTTATTCTCACATTCATTGACAGAAAGAATTTGTCTTCAGAGGCCATCCCTTTCATCATCTGCCAAGAGATTGTGCCAAATGTAAAGCTAGCCCAAATTTTCATCCCACTGGTACTCAAGAAAGTTTTTCAATTTTTTTTTCTGTAGATTCACATTTGCCCTTTTTTTGCATAAGACTATCCACCAACATGTATAACATTTGTTTAATTCACTTCTTAACCTTTATCTGGAATTTATATTCAACTGAAAAATGTTCATAGATGCTGGACTGGCTCAATATCAATAAAGCTGGCATGCCATTTGTAAAAAAGTAATATTAAAATTATTGGATGAATTCAGGAAACCATTTTAGAAATAGAAGAATGTAGGTTAAACAGAAGGATAAGCGAATGGTTACACGTGCTTTTACTGACTACCAGACTTTGCATTAAAAATGGGAAATATCTGACATTTGCAGTCTCTGTAAATGATCACTGAAATTGCTTTTGTGTGTGTGTGTGTGTGTTTATAAAGATCAAGAAGATCAAGCTCAGATAATTCAAATCAGTTTAGGTATTTTACTTAAATAGCCACATTATAATTATGTTTACTAAAGAGCTGAAAAGCACTCCTTTCTAGCACATGATAATGGCTATAACTTATTTTAGGTCTTGGCGTAATTAGAATGATTCACATTTTTCCTACTCACTGGGCGTATTTGTCTCCTTTGCACTGTGACTTCCTCCTCCTCCTTGTATAACATACATTTATATGTGTGAATACAAACAAATATAAAAACATCCGTATATGAATGTACACCCAAAGCAAGCAGGATGGCTGTCTCCAGAGAAGGAATAAGTGGGTTCCCTACTGTTGCTCAGGGTAAATGTGGACTGATGTAGTTCTGGGACAAACCTACTATAACCACAAGTTAATAACAATGTCTTTAAACAAAGAAACAGACAGAAACCCCCTTTGGATAAGCCGTCTCTACAATCCCCTCCTTGCTGGCTCCATTGGACTGAGCCCATCCTTTCCAGGGTTTACACCTCCAGAAGGATTAAATTTCCTGTCTCATTGAATCAGGAAGAACCATGTGATTTAATTTGACAAATGAAGTAGAAGTGGAAAAATGACATGGGCTATTCCTGAGCAGCAACTTGAGAGCCATTGCTTGGATCTCTCACCTCTCTTTTCCTTTGGTCATAAAATCAACACATCCCAGGCTAGGACGGCTCTTTCAGCATGGTTATAGAATAAAGGACACCTGAGAGAGAGTTGTAACAAACACAGAGTGGACATTAATGTCAGCAAAAGTACATCTTTGTTTTAAATGCCACTAAAGTTTCTAAACCATTTGTAAATGCAATATAACAATCTAAGGCAGGATTTCTCAACTTTGGCACTATTGACGTTATAAAATGCATAATTCTTTTTTTGCTTGGGGCTGTTTTGTCATTGTAGGATGTTTAGCAGCATCATTGGCCACTTCCCCTTAGATGTCACCACCACACCCACAGTTGTGATAAAGAAAAATGTTTCCGGATATTTCCAAATGTCCCTTGGGGGAAAACCATCGCCAGCTGAAAACCACTAATCTCAGCATAGTAGTTCTCAAAGGGGATTTTCAGAGCAAGCAGTATCTGGAAATATGTTAGATATACAAAGTCCCAGGACCCTCCCAGTCCCAATGAATGAGCAGTTATATCGCTAGGGCACAGCAAACTGTGTTTTAATAAACTCTCCAAGTGGTTCTGAACATACGAAGCTTGAGAACCACAGTTTTAAACTGATTTGTATATATATGAGCAGTCTTGAATAAGGAAAGGGCATAAATATTGCTTTTATTTACAGATGAATAAGGTTAGCTCTTTTGATACGTAAAGCATTAGAATTGTATTTTTTTTGTGAATCTGTAAGGCTTTATGGTATATTAGCATGTATACTAGTGTAATAAATGTTAAATACATTGAAATTTCATAATTTGAACAAATTTCACTATGGTCTCAGGACTTGGAAATTCACTGAGTCACAATAACTCAAAATGAAGGAAAAAAAATTTCTGCTTAGGAATTCTAAGGGAAGTGTCACTTTGGTTTTCTAAAAAATACTTTACAAAATGTTTTTGGAAGCATAACTGTCAGTTTCAATTATCTGACATTTGTACTCTCATTTTATTTAGCACATTTTATATAAACACAATTAGTATTTTAAAAGTATAGAAGTGAGAATGAGTATCAATAATGCTCAGATTTCTTTATTGCAAAATTCTGTCACAAATAATTGCTCTTCTTTCCATCTAATTTCCTTTTGCATATCTATAAAATGGATCTAAGTCTGATCTACCTTGAAAGGTGGGGCATAAGGAATAATTAACTTTTGCAAAGTCAGTAGTTATTATGTGTAAAGTTATAGGCAATGCATATTATAATGCTAATATATATATAGATAAGAGATTGGGTATTTCCTCTAGTTGAGATTGGCAATAGGAGGTAGAAAATCACAATTAATTTTGCCACATTAGCTCTGAAAATGATGAAGATAATATTTCTGCATATTTCTCCGCTTTCCCTCATTTGATAAAGGAGAAATCCCTATTTTTCTTGTTGTGAGCAGAAAATCTTCAGAAGTTAAATCCTAAAAAGTTAATAGTCTTCTTCTTAACTGTCAATGGTACCCATGATTTCTGCTATACTATATATTTGTTTTTTAAAGTTGTCCTAAAATCAGAATTTTGTGATGGTGTAGTGTACATATCAGTACAAGGTAAATACAAGAAAATTATCTTTAGGCTTTCTGTTTTTATGAAAACATTAAAAAATAAGAGCTGATTATGCTGTGATAGTCTTATGAAATAGACCTGGAAAAATGCAATATCAAAAGACATAATGTGCATTTTGTGTTATCTGTGACGTTATTATGTTCCACACACTTGACCATAAACTTTCAATTTTATTCTTTGAGTCAAAATATCAAGGGAAAACCCTTCTGAGTTTTTTTTTTTTTTTTCTTTTTCTTTCCTTTTTTTTTTTACCAAAAGGCTGTAAGAAATCTTTATTTTTATCATCACATTAGGATTTTAGGATTCAAAATAAAAAGCCTTTGACTTTGTTCTTTTAAAGATAAGGGAAGTCTTTCCCTTTAAAGCATTATCTCCTAGCGGGTGGAGAGTGTCATGCTTCATTTTTTAGGTCCTTTACACTCTTGAATTTGATTTGTGCTTTTACAGCACAAATCCCAACATTCAGAAGGGAGATCTGCCTGCTTCAGCTGCCTGCAGCTACAGAGAATTAGTCTGTCATTCTCGGCATCAGGGAGTGTATGTTGTGTATGTGAGGGTGTGAGTGTGTGTTCGTGTTTGAGATTAGGTGGCTGAGAGTCATTTAAATGTGCATAAGGTTAATACTGGAAGATCTCATACAGGCTTGGCTCTGAAACCTGTGGCATTCTAGGCTGGACAGCCGTTCCCGTGCCTCTATTTTAATTTAGCAGGATGTTTGCTGCCATGGCAGCCAGCAGCATCCACTGCAGCAGCAAGGAAGAGCCATAGATCTGAGAATGCAGGTGGAATACTAAAATGTGAGAGGCTCGTGCAGGGCTGGGCTTCAGTGCTTAATTCCTGCTCTTCCCGGGCTCCTATGGGGAGGCTGTACTTGCTGCACTGTGTCAGCTCATTAGAGTAAAGGGTTACAGACCTAGGTCAGTTAAGGGCTGGTGAAAGGCAGGGGGGAAAAAAAAGCAAAAAGCAAGAGACCTCAGCTCGTGCTTCACCTCCTGGCGTTTCGGAACACAGAAGCAATAGAGGGAAATGTGGACCCATCCTCCGGCTGAGACATGTGATTGGATGAAGACTGGCAAACGTAGTTGGCTTCCTGGACTACTTTTCAGCTGGAGGAGAGTCTTTGGTGAACTCTTTTCTGCTTCAGATATATTCGAGCAAAATATTTGTAAGTACTGCTGATTTAGTAAAATGATGTGTCAAGCTAAATTGTAGGCAAATAATTATATATACCGTATCTCTAGAATCTTCTGTGAATGTGTGAGCTTGAGCTTTTATTTAAGTGCATGTGATAATTAAAATCAAATGGATCAGTTACAATCACAGTGTAAAAAGACAATATGAAGTCCAATTGAAAGGAAGGAGCCACTGGAAGAATCATGCAGCGGCCTGCTCAACTCTCTGTGTTCCGGAGCAAAGAAGTAAGGAGAAAGGGAGCTTGCCTTCAGAAACAAAAGTCTCTGACCAATCTTTCCCTCACCAGTGATGGGGAGAGGAGACCCACGGTGCGCATTTCCAACTGGTTTGGAAACGCTGCCAAGGCCAGTCAGAGAGAAGCCAACTATGCAGAGAGGCGCTCACTGTCCAGGTTTCTCTCGCGGTCTGTGCAGTCCCTGTATCACACCAGCGGCTCAGCCTGGAACCTCCTGCCTGCTGGGGGCAGCCAGTCAGACAGTGAAGACTTAGAGGAATTGTCTACAAGAAGAGGCTTAGAAGGTGAGAGTGATGAAGATAGTAGGTCCGAAGATGAAAACGTGTCCTCCAAGCCAAGCAGCATCAGCAGAAGCTGGGCTGAAGAGGAGGGAGAAAGCTGTTTGCGGGAAGGGACGGCTCATCTGGATGAGGACGTCATCCTTACCATGCTGGGTGATCTGGAACAGGCACTTTACACTGACTTATTAGGTAAGTCCAGTTTGCTCCTAAAAGTGTGTATGGGATTTTAAGAAATTTCATAGTCTCTTATGAAATTATTTGCATTTGCCAAATAGCTTTCATTTTTTAGACTGGTTTTTAAAAATATATAGTTACACTTTTAATTCCTGTTTCTTGAATTTTTTTTTTTTTTTTTTTTTTTTTTTTTTTTAATTTTGGTAAAACTGAGCTATGAGCACCACTGGTAAGGTTCATTTGGAGAAAGTAAATTCCAGAAATCTGCCATGGGCATTATTAGCCTTGCTTAGTGTCCAGTACCTTCTAGACATCCATAAATAAGTTAACATTTTAAAACTCCAAACATGTTGTTCACCTAATCATTAAAGGGGCCTGTTTGTTCAACTTCCCTCAAGGTGACCTCATCACAGATAAGGGATGAATAATGCAGGGCCTCCTGGGTAAATTTTCTGTAGAGTTAAGTTTCTTCTGCTGCCTTCGTGCTACCTGAATAGAAGGCTTCTTCTATACCTCAGTGACAGGCCCTGTTTATTGCAGTGACACTTTTAGAAATGCAGGGGCCTCTGCTACCTTCTACCTTTTTTCTTTTCTTTTTTGTTTCAGTGTTTGACAAAAACTAGTTCTGCATGTGCACATTATAAGTATTCAAGCTACTCTATGGATGACTATGAACTGTTTTCATACTTTAGAAACTAGGCCTTTTTGATAACATGAGTTTCAGTAGTAACTTCTGGCATATTCTTTAATTAACTAAAGAAGAAGAGGTCAAGTAATTCTATAGTTTGTGACTAAACTTTAAATGTCAACTGTGAACGTTTTAATTGTTATTTCTGAATCCACTGTTCTACCAAAATATATTTGCATCATACAGTCCCTTCTTCCATAAGTATTAAATTACTGGCCATATCATATTTTATGTCAATGTGTATTTCCACAAAGGACTTCATATTGGGCTCCTTAAATTGAAAGGAATTAAACCTGGACAGTGATCTCTTTGTTTCTGATTCATGAAACTAATGCTAAATGCAGGCTTGTTTTTATTCTTACTGTAGACCCTCCTGTTACAAGATGTTTTACGAGGTTTGCTGGATTCTTTTAGTAAACCAGCTTTAGAAGAAGAAAGCTTAGAGAGACAGCAGAGGCAAATATTGTTCAATTTTTCATGTCAGTTTGGTTTTAAAAGAGTAGTGTTTCCACAGTTGTCAGAATAGTGATTTCTGAATCTGAATACACCAGGTGCTGCAACACGAAGATTTACTTTTGCACCATTGTCTGGTTTCTATAATGAATTGCTTCTCATAAAGGGCTATGTGCAGCACAAAGGCAAGAGAAAGTCTAATGTTTATGAAGCCTTTTCTTTTTGGGATCCTTTGGAACTGTAGAATCAGATAATATTCCTCTTTTGCTTTTGAAGTGGTATTATTTATCTTGTTCTCGGTATCTCATAAGTATTTACAAAGATATGAACAGAGTGCAGTCCCCTGACAGCATTTGATGCTTACTCAGTTAAATTATAGCATGCTGTGGGTGGGTGTATATATGACACGTGCCTTTTTGTGCATAAATAACTTGGAGTATTTTTGTCAGAGGGTAACCTCTCAAAAGAAGCCGGTATGCCTTGGTTTTTCAAGAGCATCTGCTTATTGTATTTATGTGATTATTCTGTTTCAGTATTTTTTTTTCCTACTTATGCCAGTATTCAAAAATGCAAGTGAAAAAGTAAGGGGAAGTTTATTCAAATAGCTGTGATATGAATAATCATATCTCCAGATAATGAAGCATTCTGATGCAATTCCCTAAATAATGATACATGTTAAGTTGTTGAATATATCTACGCCCACAGCACACAGGAATTTCAGAATTTCTGCCACGTGCTTCAATAGGTTCTGCTTACGACTCAAAATGGCCTCTTCCAAGTTAGTTTTTACATGGGGTTCCTTGAGTTTAACTCTTTACTCTTAGATATCCTCCTAACTTAGACAGATGAAGATTTGTCCTATAACTGTATAGGAGCATATTTTATAAGTAACTATAAAGCTTTTAGCCACATTTTGTTATTTTTCCCCAAAGTGTCAAGATTAACCAGAGGAGTTTAAAAATTTTCATCCAAATCACTACTAGGGCCATCCACAAAACTAGAGTTACTTCATACAATAAATCAGGAAGCTGTACTCTATATAACATCTGTAGTATGGATGGGGTAGATGGCATAATTCTCTGAGAATAAGGTTTATTCATATAGATTTGATTTCCTATTAAAAGATGGCAATGCTGACAGTGTTAATTACAATGTATATAATTAAAGCCTAAAAATTAAGAACAGGATCACAGATTAAATGGTCTTTCTGCCACCAAATAGTAATGTAGAAGTACCAAATTGATGCTGTTATTTTTTGTCTCTACTCAAAGAACACCTTATGAGCAGTGAGAAAGCACTTTGCACCAACGTTAAAACCTCAAGTTGATTTCAGAATATACCATTCTGGAAAATGTGTGGAAGCCATTCCATTGTATTTGACACATAGGAAGCCTCTTTCAGGAATAATGGTTGACTTTGAGATTATGCAAGTAGGAGGAGTCCCAACATTACTGTGATTAAATACACTTCTCATGTGCATTTTTCTGGTAACTTTTATTGTTACTAAGCATTTAATTTTATTTTTGCTTTTATATTTGGACTTTGCAATTGTGTTTTTCCCCCAAAGCCTCTGGACCTCACTCAGATACAAATTTACAGGATAATTAAGGCTGTGCAATCAGTCCTTAGGGGTTTGTGAGTACATTTAGTTTTATCTTGCCTTATGTGGGTCATTGAAAACATTTACTGCAATAAATTCTGCTTTCGTTATTATCTTTCGTGACACGAATAAGCCAGCAGTTATGTTTAGCTCAATAAGTGTTGGGAAGAAAAGGTCCATTTGTCTGTCATGAGGAGGGCAATGTCATAAGTGAATGTCATAAGGAAAAAAACCTAAGGAATGAGGGAGGCTGTGGTTCTAAAACATGAGAGAAACCAGATAAACAATGAATTCAGTTAGAAGAATCCAAGGATCTAAGATACCTGTTGGATTGGAAAAAAGAAATTGAAAAGGAGATGAAGTAGTTGTGAAAATATATTTAGTGAAATGACATGTCTAAAAATACAGCATTCTTAAAATTAATATAAAAAGATGGAATATAATTGATATATTAATTTTAATATTCCAGTTGGCAAGTGATTGAGATGCAGCTGGATTACAACTTAAAAGTTTTCCTAGGGGAAGGAGGAAGGGATAGGAACATGTAATGATGCGTTCTAGGAATCTGTGTGAGGTCAATTACTTGTACCTCCCCCCACGAAAATAAAAAAAGGTCATCTCAACATACTCTTTTCATGACTTTTTGTCTTTCACCTACAATCTATGACGTCAATAACTGTATGAAATCTTTCATATTAAATCTTGGGTTTAGTGCTTCTCCAGTTTTGTCCCCTTCACTTATTTTGACCAGGTTTGCATTAATTTCTTCTTTGCATGTCTCTTCCTTGACTGTAATAATTTTATTTGCAGTCTGTAAGATTTTCTCTACAAAACTCTTCTTTTTCTTCATAGTTCTATCAGATTATTTGGAAGTGAAAGGTAGACTTCTTTATAGCCGTTTCTGAAATACCCTGTATTAGATGTATGAGGGGAAATCTGGGAAGAATTTCCAGGAAGAATATGATCAGTCTCAAGGGTTCTTAACAGTTCTGAGTGCTAAAAGAATAGTGTTAAGCTATCGGATTAGTGATTGTGTTAATTTAATTAGTGTAGAGAAAGTTTGTCATGTGCATGAGATCCCAACATGTGTTTTATTATTCTTTAAAAAGATTTGCTTCAGCAAAGTTTCTCAGTACTTTATGTTTGAAATAATGATGTTCTTATTAAGTATACTTTAATTGTTCAAATGATTTATAAATTCAAGGGAAGAAATTTACAGGCTGGCAGCACAATGGTGGCTGTTTTGGCAACCACCCAAAGTGAGGAATAATGAACAAAGTAGTAATGTTCGCCTGAAAAATCTAGTAAAGGAATTAGCAGTTGTCCTGCAATATTTGAGTGGCTGCCTTGGTAAAGATATTGTAAATTTGTTCATTTGGTTTCAGATCCACTGGAACCACTGGGTGAAAGTTTAAGGGAGACAAATTATTGCTTATCCCCCATAAATGTTTTACATTTTGACTGCTACTGGAAGGAACCATCTCTTACTGGTGAGGTGGAGGCCTTTCCAATGTTGGGGTTTTCAGGCAGAGGCAGATGACCTTGTCCCACGTGAGACAGATGAATGCTTTGGCCAAGAGCTAAGGCAAGACAATCTCGGAAATCCCCACCAACTGTATGATTGTGATGATAAGTGTTAAAGGGGCACATTTGTTCTAGATTTTTAAAAATCTGGCCTGAATGTTAAGGAAGTAAATTAACAGGTTAAATAGTTAGCTATATTCCTAAAACAGATTATAAATATGCATCTCGACTTCTCTATGTGACAATTTTCATAGTGTAATTTAATACATACTATTTTTTGCTTTTCTTTTCCTTCCCTTTCTTTTTCTTCCAACCTCTTTCCATTCCATTCCCTTCCCAGCCAGCCCGTTACTTCCTTTTTCTCTGTCTCCTCTCCTTCCCTGTCCTTCTCTTAACGTATCCATTCCAATTCCCTCCTTCCTTTCTGTTTTCACTTTTATCGAAAGTGCCCATCACTAGATACCCTCTTCGGTCCAAATGGAACACAACAAAAATTGTGCTTAGACTACTCTCTTTTCATGCTCTTCCTATTACCTCGACTCACTGGCTTTAGAAGGCTACTAGCTTGGGAAGTATTGGATGACTCTAAACAAAATGACTTAAGGACACTTCTGCCCCTAGTTGATAGGTGGTGATTGTATCAGGCCAGCATTAGTCATACTTGCAGAGCTATTTGTTTCATGCTCATTAGATACAAACATTTTGGGTTTAGATGCCTAGGAATTTACTTGAGCTCTGGTATCATTGGTAGAACTGTAGAAACTGGAGAAGTAATTAAAAATAAAACCATTCAATGTTGTCAGTCTTTGTCCATAAGTCTAATGAAAGACTTCAAAAGCTCTTGCTTCCATAAGAAAAGACCTTGGCCGGGCATGGTGGCTCACACCTGAAATCCCAGCACTTTGGGACGCCAAGGCAGGCAGATCATTTGAGGTCAGGAGTTCAAGAGCAGCGTGACCAACTTGGTGAACCTGCAACTCTACTAAATACAAAAATTAACTGGGCATAGAGGCGAGGGCCTGATATCAACTACTTGGGAGGCTGAAGCAGGGGGATCGCTTGAACCCTAGAGGTGGAGGTTGCAGTGATCGAAGATGGCGCCACTGCACTCCAGCCTGGGCAACAGAGTGAGACTCTGTCTGAAAATGAAAATTAAAAAAAAAAAGGCTTCTACTTTATTCCCCAGATTCCAAATGTGTACTTTCTACATAGGACAAATTTACCTCAAGTATTCTGAGTACACCTAGAAACACCTTGAACAAATTAGGATCTTAATGATCATAGTTTTTTTTTATTCTCGGGTACATGTGCAGAACATGCAGGTATGTTACATAGATATATACATGCCATGGTAGTTTGCTGCACCCATCAACCCATCATCTACATTAGGTGTTTCTCCTAATGCTATCCCTCCCCTTGGCCCCCCACCCACCAACAGGCTTTCTAGCTTCATCCATGTCCCTGCAAAGGACATGAACTCATCCATTTTTATGGCTGCATAGTATTCCATGGTGTATATGTGCCACATTTTCTTTATGCAGTCTATCTTTGATGGGCATTTCGGTTAGTTCCAACTCTTTGCTATTGTGAACAGTGCTGCAATAAACATACGTGTGCATGTGCCTTTATAGTAGAATGATTTGTAATCCTTTGGTTATATACTCATTAATGGGATTGCTGGATCAAATGGTATTTCTGGTTCTAGATCCTTGAGGAATTGCCACACTGTCTTCCACAGTGACTGAACTAATATATACTCCCACCAACAGTGTAAAGGCATTCCTATTTCTCCACATCCTCTCTGGCATCTGTTGTTTCTTGACTTTTTAATGATCACCATTCTAACCGGCGTGAGATGGTATCTCATTGTGGTTTTGATTTGCATTTCTCTAATGACAAGTGATGATGAGCTTTCTTTCATATGTTTGTTGGCTGCATAAATGTCTTCTTTTGAGAAGTGTCTGTTCATATACTTCACCCACTTTTTGATGGGGTTGTTTTTTTCTTGTAACTTTGTTTAAATTCCTTGTAGATTCTGGATATTAGCTCTTTGTCAGATGGATAGATTGCAAAAATTGTCTCCCATTCTGTAGGTTGCCTGTTCACTCTGATGATAGTTTCTTTTGCTGTGCAGAAGCTCCTTAGTTTAATTAGGTCCCATATGTCAATTTTGGCTTTTGTTGCCATTGCTTTTGGTGTTTTAGTCGTGAAGTCTTTGCCCATGAGTATGTCCTGAATGGTATTGCCTAGGTTTTCTTCTAGGGTTTTTATGGTTTTAGGTCTTAGGTTTAAGTCCTTAATCCATCTTGAGTTAATTTTTGTATAAAGTGTAAGGAAGGGATCCAGTTTCAGTTATTTGCATATGGCTAGCCAGTTTTCCCAGCACCATTTATTGAATAGGGAATCCTTTCCCCATTGCTTGTGTGTGTCAGGTTTGTCAAAGACCAGATGGTTGTAGATGTGTGGTGTTATTTCTAAGGCCTTTGTTCTGTTTCATTGGTCTATATATCTGTTTTTGTACCAGTACCATGCTGTTTTGGTTACTGTGGCCTTGGAGTATAGTTTGAAGTCAGGTAGCATGATGCTTCCAGCTTTCTTCTTTTCCTTTAGGATTATCTTGGCTATACAGGCTCTTTTTTGGTTCCAAATGAAATTTAAAGTAGTTTTTTCTAACTCTATGAAGAAAGTTACTGGTAGCTTGACAGGGATAGCATTGAATCTCTAAATTACTTTGGGCAGTATGGCCATTTTCATGATATTGATTCTTCCTATCCATGAGCATGGAATGTTTTTCCATTTGTTCGTGTCCTCTCTTATTTCCTTGAGCTGTGTTTTGTAGTTCTTTCTGAAGAGGTCCTTCACATACCTTTTGTATTTCTAGGTATTTTATTATCTTTGTAGCAGTTGTGAATGGGAATTCACTCATTTGTCTGTTTGTTTGTCTATTATTCGTGTATAGGAATGCTTGTGATTTTTGCACATTGATTTTGTATCCTGAGACTTTGCTGAGTTTGCTTATCAGCTTAAGGAGTTTTTGGCTGAGAAGATGGGGTTTTCTAAATATAAAATCATGTCATCTGCAAACAGAGACAATTTGACTTCCTGTCTTCCTATTTGAATACCCTTTATTTCTTTCTCTTGCCTGATTGCCCTTGCCAGAACTTCCAATACTATGTTGAATAGGAATGGTGAGGGAGGGCATCCTTGCCTTGTGCAGGTTTTCAAAGGGAATGCTTCCAGCTTTTGTCCATTCAGTGTGATATTGGCTGTGGGTCTGTCATAAACAGCCCTTGTTATTTTGAGATACGTTCCATCAATACCTAGTAATTGAGAGTTCTTAGCATGAAGGGGTGTTGAATTTTATCAAAGGCCTTTTCTACATCTATTGAGATAATCATGTGGTTTTTGCAATTGGTTCTGTTTATGTGATGCATTATGTTTATTGATTTGCATATGTTGAACCAGCCTTGCATCCCAGTGATGAAGCCAACTTGATCATAGTGGATAAGCTTTTTTTTCTCTTTTTTCTTTTTTTTTTTTGAGATGGAGTCTTGCTCCATCACACAGGCATGATCTTGGCTCACTGCAACCTCCGCTTCCTAGGTACAAGCAATTCTCCTGCCTCAGCCTCCCAAGTAGCTGGGACTGCAGGTGCATGCCACTGTACCCAGCTAATTTTGTATTTTTAGTAGCGACGGGGTTTCTCCATGTTGGCCAGGATTGTCTCGAACTCCCGACCTCGTGATCTGCCCCACTCGGCCTCCCAAAGTGCTGGGATTACAGGCGTGAGTTACCGCACTGGCCAGTGGATAAGCTTTTTGATGTGTTACTGGATTCAGTTTGCCAGTATTTTATTGAGGATTTTTGCATCGATATTCATCAGGGATATTGGCCTGAATTTTTCTTTTTGTGTGTGTGTGTGTCTCTGCCAGGTTTTAGTATCAGGATGATGCTGGCCTCATAAGATGAGTTAGGGAGGTGTCCCTCTTTTTCTATTGATTGGACTAGTTTTAGAAGGAATGGTACCAGCTCCTCTTTGTAGCTCTGGTAGAATTCAGCTGTGAATCCATCTGGTCCTGGGCTTTTTTTGGTTGGTAGGCTATTAATTACTGTCTCAATTTCAGAACTTGTTATTGGTCTGTTCAGGGATTTGACTTCTTCCTGGTTTAGTCTTGGGAGGGTGTATGTGTCCAGGAATTTATCCATTTCTTCTAGATTTTCTAGTTTGTGTGCATAGTAGTGTTTATAGTATTCTTTGATGGTAGTTTGCGTTTCTGTGGGATCAGTGGTGATATCTCCTTTATCATCTTTTATTACATCTATTTCATTCTTCTCTATTTTCTTCTTTATTAGTCTGGCTAGCAGTCTATCTATTTTGTTAATCTTTTCAAAAACCAGCTCTGGATTCATTGATTTTTTTGAAGGGTTTTTGTGTCTCTCTCCTTCAGTTTTGCTCTGATCTTAGTTATTTCTTGTTTTCTGCTAGCTTTTGAATGTGTTTGCTTTTGCTTCTCTAGTTCTTTTAATTGTGATGTTAGGGTGCTGATTTTTGGATATTTCCTGCTTTCTCCTGTGGGCATTTAGTGCTACAAATTTCCCTCTACACACAGCTTTAGCTGTGTCCCAGACATTCTGGTATTTGTTTCTTTATTCTCATTGGTTTCAAAGAACTTATTGCTTTCTGCCTTAATTTCTTCATTTACCCGGTGGTCATTCAGGAGCAGGTTGTTCAGTTTCTATGTAGTTGTACAGTTTCAAGTGAGTTTCTTAACCTTGAGTTCTAATTTGATTGCACTGTGGTCTGAGAGAGTATTTGCTAGGATTTCCGTTCTTTTGCATTTGCTGAGGAGTGTTTTACTTCCAATTCTGTGATCAGTTTTAGAATAAGTGTGATGTGGTGCTGAGAAGAATGTATATTCTGTTTATTTAGGGTGGAGAGTTCTGTGGATGTCTATTAGGTCCGCTTGGTCCAGAGCTGAGTTCAAGTCCTGAATATCTTTGTTAATTTTCTGTCTCGTTGATCTGTCTCATATTGACAATGGGGTGTTAAAGTCTCCCACTATTATTGTGTGGGAGTCTAAGTCTCTGTAGGTCTCTAAGAACTTGCTTTATTAATCTGGGTGCTTCTGTTTTGGGTGCATATACATTTAGGATAGTTAGCTCTTCTTGTTGCGTTGATCCCTTTACCATTATGCAATGACCTTCTTTGTCTTTTTTTGTATTTAAAACAGATAAAAAGTCTGTTTTATTAGAGTCTAGAATTGCAATCCCTGCTTTTATTTGCTTCCCATTTGCTTGGTAAATATTCCTCCATCCCTTTATTTTGAGCCTATGTGAGTCTTTGCACGTGAATCTTATGAAGCTTAGTTTGGCTGGATATGAAATTCTGGGTTGAAAATTCTTTTCTTTAAGAATGTTGAGGCCGGGTGTGGTGGCTCACGCCTGTAATCCCAGCACTTTGGGAGGCCGAGGCCGGTGGATCACAAGGTCAGGAGATCAAGGCCATCCTGGCCAACACGGTGAAACCCCGTCTGTACTAAAAATACAAAAAATTAGCCGGGCCTGGGGGTTGTCGCCTGTAGTCCCAGCTACTCAGAAGGCTGAGGCAGGAGAATGGTGTGAACCCAGGAGGTGGAGCTTGCAGTGAACCGAGACTGTGCCACTGCACTCCAGCTTGGGTGACAGAGCGAGACTCTGTCTCAAAAAAAAAAAAAAAAAGAAGTACGTTGAATATTGGCCCCCACTCTCTCTGGCTTGTTGGGTTTCTGCAGAGAGATCCACTGTTAGTCTGATGGGCTTCCCTTTGTGAGTAACTAACCTTTCTCTCTGGCTGCCCTTAATGTTGTTTCTTTCATTTCAACTTTGGTGAATCGGACAATTATGTGTCTTGGGATTGCTCTTCCCAAAGAGTATCTTTGTGGTGTTCCTTGTATTTCCTGAATTTGAATGTTGGCCTGTCTTGCTAGGCTGGGCAAGTTCTCCTGGATAATATCCTGAAGAGTGTTTTCCAGCTTAGTTCCATTCTTTCCATCACTTTCAGGTACACCTATCAAACCTAGGTTTGGTCTTTTCACATAGTCCCATGTTTCTTGGAGGCTTTGTTTGTTCCTTTTCATTCTTTTTTCTCTAATCTTGTCTTCATGCTGTATTTCATTAAGTTGATCTTCAATCTCAGATATCCTTTTTTCTCCTTGATCTATTCAGCTATTTCTACTTGTGTATGCTTCATGAAGTTCTCGTGCTGTGTTTTTCAACTCCATCAGGTCATTTGTGTTCTTGTGTACTAAACTGGTTATTCTAGTTAATAATTCCTCTAACCTTTTTTCAAAGTTCTTAGCTTCCTTTCATTGGGTTATAACATTCTCCTTTAGCTTGGAGGAGTTTGTTCTCCTCCAAGGAGGAGAAGGCCTTGGAGGAGACCTTCTAAAGTCTACTTCTGTACATTCGTCAAACTCATACTCTGTCCAGTTTTGTTCCCTTGCTGGTGAAGAGTTGTGATCTTTGGAGGAGAAGAGGCATTCTAGTTTTTGGAATTTTCAGCCTTTTTGAGCTGTTTTTTTTTTTTTTTTTTTTTTTTTTTTTCTTATCTTTGTGGATTTATCTACCTTTGGCCTCTGATGTCTGTGACCTTCGAATGGGGTTTTTATGTGGGCATCTTTTTTGTTGACATTGATGCTATTCCTTTCTGTTTGTTAGTTTTCCTTCTAACAGTCAGGCCCCTCTGCTGCAGGTCTTTTGGAGTTTGCTGGAGGTCCACTCCAGATCCTGTTTGCCTGGGTGTCACCAGCAGAGGCTGCAGAACAGCAAAGATTGCTGCCTGTTCCTTCCTCTGGAAGCTTGGTCCCAGAGGGACACCCACCAGATGCCAGCTGGAGCTCTCCTGTATGAGGAGTCTGTCAACACCTGCTGGGAGGTGTCTCCTTGTCAGGAGGCATGGGGGTCAGGGACCCACTTGAGGAGGCCGTCTGTCCCTTAGCGGAGCTAGAGCACTGTGCTGGGAGATCCGCTGCTCTCTTCAGAGCCAGTGGGCAAGAATGTTTTAGTCTGCTGAAGCTGCACCCACAGCTGCTCCTTCCCCCAGGTGCTCTGTCCCAGGGAGATGAGAGTTTTATTTGTAAGCCCCTGACTGGGGCTGCTGCCTTTCTTTCAGATATGCCCTGTCCAGAGAGGAGGAATCTAGAGAGGCAGTCTGGCTACAGCAGCTTTGCCAAGCTGCAGTGGGCTCTGCCCAGTCCAAAATTCCCAGCAGGTTTGTTTACATTGTGAGGGGAAAAGTGCCTACTCAAGCCTCAGTTATGACAGTTGCCCCTCCCCCAGCCAAGCTCCAGGGTCCCAGGTGTACTTCGGACTGCTGTGCTGGCAGCAAGAATTTCAAGCCCGTGGATCTTAGCTTGCTGGGCTCCATGGCGGGGGGATCTACTGAGCTAGACCACTTAGCTCCCTGGCTTTAGGCTCCTTTTCAGGGGAGTGGATGGTTCTGTCTCACTGGCATTCCAGGTGCCACTGGGGTACCAAAAAAAAAGCTCCTGCAGCCAGCTCAGTGTCTGCCCAAATGGCTGCCCAGTTTTGTGCTTGAAACCCAGGCCCTTGGTCATGTAGGCACCCAATGGAATCTCCTGGTCTGCAGTTTGTGAAGACTCTGGGAAAAGCATAGTATCTGGACCGGATAGTTCCGTCCCTCAAGGCACAGTCCCTCACAGCTTGCCTTGGCTTGGGGAGGGAGTTCCCCAACCCTTTGCACTTCCCAGGTCAGGCAACACCCCACCCTGCTTCTGCTCACCCTCTGTGGGCTGCACCCACTGTCTGACCAGTCCCATTGAGATGAGCCTGTTACCTCAGTTGGAAATGCAGAAATCACCCGCCTTCTGTGTTGATCTCATTGGGAGCTGCAGACCGGAGCTGTTCCTATTCAGCCATCTTTCTCAGGTCATAATCATAGATTTTTAATTAATCCCAGCAACATGGATTGGTAAACAGCATATTTCCAAGTGATTTTTTTTTTTATTTTAAGGTCAAACCTACAAAGTGTTATTGTGTTATCACCACTTAAAATTATTACTTGTGATATTATATTTGTATCTATTCACATTTTATTTGTAGAAAGAATTATAATTTGCAAATAATAGTTATTTGAAGTGTATTACATATCCTTTTACTTTTAAGAAGTGGTGACTTACTTATCTATGTATACAATTATTTTGAGGATAATAAATGTCATGAATAGTCAATTTATCATGTTGCTTTCCTAGGTGAAGACCCTGAAACAAGAAGAATGAGAACTGTTAAAAACATAGCAGATTTGAGGCAGAATTTAGAAGAGACTATGTCCAGTCTTCGTGGGACTCAGATAAGCCACAGGTTTTTTCAATTCTGCATATATTTGAGCCAATAAAGAAAAAATAATTACAAACAAACATTTAACTTTTCTTATAATGACAGAGATGGGATTTCAGTTTCCCCTTACTATTTCCTCTCTTGTTTTATATAAAAATTGATTCATAATTATCCTTAAACTGAAAATTCATACATATACCTATTTATCTTTTATCTCTATCTCTATCTGCTATCTATGTCTTTTTCAGTATAACCTCCAGTTCAAGGGAATTAGTTACTGCAACTACCGCCATCATCGTTAAGTGGATTTGTAACACCTGTCCTAGAAAATAGTGGCACAAGTTGCCCTTGAAGTGCATCTAGGCAGGGTGGTAGGGAGACATTCAAACATAATTGTAGTTAACTTTCAGAATAGGTCTGGGAAAATTACAATGAGTTAAGAATTTGTTGAAAATGTAAAGCAATATGTTGTTTTACCCAAGGTGTACTGATGGCCTTTCTTTTGAAAACAACCAAAAGCTGTAAAATGTATGCCCCTTTCCACAGTTTGACCTCAAAATGAACATATAGTTTAGCTTTCAGGAAGATGACATGTTTATAAGAGATGACCGTCAACTCTAGCCTTTTCTGTCATCATGCATTCTAGGTTGTGGCCCTAAGTGAACCAGAGTTTAGTTATTTCTCCATTTTATTTGACAGCACCTTGGAGACAACATTTGACAGCACTGTGACAACAGAAGTGAATGGAAGGAGCATACCCAACTTGACAAGTCGACCCACCCCCATGACATGGAGGTTGGGCCAGGCATGTCCGCGACTTCAGGCAGGAGATGCTCCCTCCCTGGGTGCTGGCTATCCTCGCAGTGGTACCAGTCGATTCATCCACACAGACCCCTCGAGGTTCATGTATACCACGCCTCTCCGTCGAGCTGCTGTCTCTCGGCTGGGAAACATGTCACAGATTGACATGAATGAGAAAGCAAGCAGTGACCTGGACATGTCTTCTGAAGTCGATGTGGGTGGATATATGAGTGATGGTGATATCCTTGGGAAAAGTCTCAGGACAGATGACATCAACAGTGGGTAAGTGGCCCTGTTCTCCATCAGCATTGTGTGAAGAGGGGAGGTGGTCTACTAGAATGCATTCACTATAAACAAATGTGTAAGTTTTCCCAGAAAGTCATGAGAAAATATGAGATATCTGAGGTTATTCAGTGTTGAAGGGCCCTTCCTCTGCTCGTTCATGGAGACTAAAGAATCCAAGATTTCTATAAATTCATTATAAGCCACCAGGTTTTTCTGTTGTTGAGAGAAACACATGTGGCTTCTGTTTTTCAGAGTGATTTTCACATGCTTCTTAAGTAACAGATTTTGTAGTGAAGGACGTGGGAAGGAGACAGGAGGAGTTTTGCTGATTTGCTTGATTTTTCTTCTTTTTTAGCTTGTCAGAAGCTGCCTGTAACTGCTTTGAGGACAAATATTTTCTTACTGTCTTCAATTATGCACCCCCAATTTAACTTGAGGGAAAAATAACTTTGGAGTTGAAAGTTTCACTCTGTTCATTTTCTTTTGATGGTATCAGATTTCAATACATCTCAGACCCTGTTTTTCTTCTGTGTCCTATTACATCCCAAAACATGTTGTGATTGTAAAACTCTTAGAGTATATTAACAATTTGGGATATTTGGCTTAATCAGAGAATAGGCCCAAAGGGAGGCAATAGGATATTCTATTAATAATTGTAATTGCCATTTTGAGCATTTCCTGTTATGTACTATGCTCTTGTTAAATGCTTTGAAGATACTATTTTACTTTACCTTCCCACCACCAGTAATGCTTACGAGGTGAATGTTTTTATACATGTTCTATAGATAAGGAAACTGAGTCTAATTGGTCCTGGCTGGGGCCTAACGCTAGTGAAACGGCAGACCTGCATTAGAACTCAGTTATGTCTGACTTCAAACACAGGCTCAGTAATGTGCGGAAAAGCTTCCCAATTGACTTTGTCTATAAACTTTGTGTGAGTCTGGATTTTGACCTACTCTTTGTCATTATGCATCTGAGAGGACCCATGTAGGAAATAATTCTTCTATATAAGTGACCCTTCCTGACTTCATTCATGAAAAGTTTATGTTTGAATGGTGACACGACCTAAAAAAAGAGTACAAAATAGCTTTTGATTAGATTTATAGCTTTGCTCTGATATCCTGATACCTACTAGTCCATTCCTGGTATCCACCCTACCTGACTTTCTAAAAATTTAGAATTATAGAGGCTAATTATGATTAATTAAGATAGATTGTTGTTCATTTGCCACTGGATTCAGAGTGCCTCGTTTGAATCTCTCCCGTTCGTTATCTGTGGACCCCTTGGGAACCTAATGTATCCAAATGAGTTTTTGTCATCTAAAATAAGGATAAAATTGTACCATCTTCATGAAGTTGTTAGGATCATTCCCAAGTTTAGTTTGCACAATGCTTGGCATGATACAAGCATTCAGTAAATTTATCATCCTCCTCTTTATCATCACTATTACATTTATTATCATTAATAACCATACCAATTTTTGGTTGTTGTTAGTTATAATTATCATTTTTGTGTGTATTTAACATAGCTTAGGAGGCAATGCCCAGTTCAGAAAACATAATGGCAAAGCAAGAGTGTCTAAGGCACACTCTTTCTCCCATCTCTCTCTTCTTTCTTCTCCATTCTTTCCACTCTATCCCCTCTTCTCTTTTTTTCTCAATCTCCTTAAATGTGGACATATGTGTGAATTCAGTTTTATATTCACTATTCAAATATATTTGTATGGCTAATTATATACATAAATATACCCATATATTATATATAAAGATATATATACAAAGGCTGGGCACAGTGATTCATGCCTGTAATCCCAACACTTTGGGAGGCCAAGGCAGGTGAATCACCCGTGGTCAGGAGTTCAAGACCAGCCTGTCCAACATGGCAAAACCCCATCTCCACTAAAAAAGTTAGCCAGGCATGGTGGCATGTGCCTGTATTCCCAGCTACTTGGGAGACTGAGGCCGGAGAACCACCTGAACCCGGGAGGCAGAAGTTGCAGTGAGCTGAGATTGCACCACTGCACCACTCCAGCCTGGGTGACGGAGTGAGACTCCATCTAATATATGTATGTATGTATACATGTATGTATGTATGTGTGTGTGTATGTGTGTGTGTGTATGTATGTATATATACCTGTGTGCACTCAATATCATTATTCATGGTACTTATGTTCTATGGAGTCACCACAAACATTGCATTAGTGAATACTGAACTGTGGTCCCTAGTAGAGATATAGGTTTTGGTTCCTGTATTTGGCACAATATTTTTGTCAACTGATCAATACATAACCTTGCTTTACGTGTGTCTCTCTTTAAAGACACCTTATTTAATACATACTACTGATTCATTCACATGGAACTCACAGCCAACAGCGCCATAACTCAGGCCTGAAAGGAGCTTATCTAGTGCATAGTTTCTCTGTGAGACACATTGAGGACTTCTTGCAATTAGGAACATAATATGACACTTCAGCACCAAGTTTGGGGGCCATTTTAAACAGCACAATTCTCAGCATAAAAACACAAAAAGAAGGCGTGGTGCGGTGGCTCACACCTGTAATCCCAGCACTTCGGGAGGCCGAGGCGGGCAGATCACGAGGTCAGGAGATGGAGACCATTCTGGCTAACATGGTGAAACCCCATCTCTACTAAAAAATACCAAAAAAAAAAAAAAAAAAAATTATCTGAGCGTAGTTGCGGGCACCTGTAGTCCCAGATACTTGGGAGGCGGAGGCAGGAGAATGGCGTGAACCCGGGAGGCCTAGCTTGCAGTGATCCAAGACCGCGCCACTGCGCTCCAGCCTGGGCCACAGAGCGAGAGTCCGTCTCAAAAAAATAAAAGTAAACACACACACACACACACACACACAGACAAATGTGGAAAATGTGGCACTAAATAGGGCATAGAAGAACATTTGTTGTGCTATTAGAGCTGATATAAGAAGGCAGAGTATCACTTTATTTAGCTTTAGCTGGAAACGTCTGAGACTCATTTTTTTCACTGTTCTGTTCATATCCATGAGTGACTGTGAAAGTACTATGAGTTTAGATTTTGTGGTTACATATAAATTTTAGCAAGTAGGCAACTTCACAAATACAGAATTTGTGAATAATGATGATTGACTGTATATACTCACACTCATGTAGAATGTTTATCTGGAGAGTGACAGCGTATCTTGGGAGCAGTTTGAATAAGAAATCAAGGGACATCTACAATGCAGTATGTTGGGAATTTCAAAAGTTTTATAGGGATAAAAATTGAGCTAAGAGTTCAGAATGAGGAAAGTACAAAACCCTCACATGAAATAGAAAGGAGTGAATAAGAAAAAGAAACATTTTAATTCTATTTTCTGATTTAAAAGCTATAGACTAAGGAAAAATATTTAAAATACATATATAAGAAAAGTACAAACTTAGAAAGTATAAATTATTCAGAAAGCTTGCATAAAATGTAATTTTCAGAATCAGAGGGACAGTGGATTAGATGATATTGATGACTTTTCTCTTAACTGAGAGTCATGGAATGTGAATATTTAAAGATAATGTTTTAGAGATAGACACTATTTTGACAGACCTTAACATCATTATGCTAAGAAGTTTAAACTACATTGTAAGCTATGTAAAATACTATATCCTAGAGATTACTAAATAGTCATAGAACATGGCATGAGGATGGTGATGGCTTTTGAAAGGCCACTTTATGGGAAATAGGCAAAGCAAATTTAGGGGAGAAACTCTGGGGTTCGATTTCCGGAACTATTGCAAGAGCTCTGGCTCGCAGCTCATAAGATAAGAAATATGGCAGTGGCGGCCGGGCGCGGTGGCTCAAGCCTGTAATCCCAGCACTTTGGGAGGCCGAGATGGGCGGATCACGCAGTCAGGAGATCGAGACCATCCTGGCTAACACGGTGAAGCCCCGTCTCTACTAAAAATACAAAAAACTAGCCGGGCGAGGTGGCAGGCGCCTGTAGTCCCAGCTACTCGGGAGGCTGAGGCAGGAGAATGGCGTGAACCTGGGAGATGGAGCTTGCAGTGAGCTGAGATCCCGACACTGCACTCCAGCCTGGGTGACAGAGCGAGACTCCGTCTCAAAAAAAACAAACAAACAAACAAAAAAAAAAAAAAAAAAAAGAAAGAAAGAAATATGGCAGTGGCATTTGTAGGGATAAAATTAGGAAAATAATGGATATGGGAAGCCCTGCAAAGGAAAAGTTTATAGAGCCAGAGATAGACTACCCATGAGGGCATAAGGCAGGCAAGAATTAAGATACCTACATCATAAGCACAGGAGATGGAAAATTATACCGTTAGAGAAAATTAGCAGAGAAAGGTAGCAAGCAAGAGAGAGAGGATTTTTTAATGAGCAAGCAGAGCAAGGAGATGATGAATCTGGAGTTAGAGATGTGGAGTGGTAGATGGTGGGATATGAAGATTGTTTCTCCAGGATAGAGATCTATTGTATCTCATCTCAATAAAAGAGAGTGGGAATTGTGGGAGGCATTAAGGCTCCTGGGAAAAGAATACAGAAAGAACAAGGATCATAAGCTGATCATAATCATAAGCTGAATTATGTATACATGTATATGTCTATTAAAAATATTTATCGAGTTCATCCTATGTGTCAAGCAGCATACCAGGCACTATGCATTCAGTAGTGAATAATACAGACACAGTACATGCCCACATGTGACTCACAGGATGATGTTTTCATATTTTTGTAGCCGTCCAGTTATTCAGTAAATTAATTATAATATGCACACACATGTGTGTGTGTATATATATACACACACACACACATAGAAATATTCTTAAATAAGTAGTTGTTTTAAATGTTTTTTAACAACTGAGTTCTACATATAATAATATATGTTACAGGCATATTGTACTCACGAGCATTTTGTATTTTGCAAGAATACATGCAATATATGCAAGAATACAAGAATAATGTGTTAACTACATTAGTTAACATTAATTTCTAAAACAGAGAAATCTCAAAATCTCAGTAACTTAACACAAAGAAGCTAATTTGTTCTTCACATAAAACCCTCGCTGATGTTTCTGATCTTCACTTGGGGAATGCCCTCCACGTAGTCATTCAGAGAATAAGATGGATGGTAATTCTGTTGTTCCCCAACCAGATTTCCAGTGTCACCCTATGCATTGATATTCAACAGGCAAATGGCAAAAGAGGGGAAGAACGAGGGTGTGAGAACATTTTGTATGTATCAGGCCTGGAAGTCATGCATATGAGTTCTGCCTACATTCATTTGTCTAGAACAGCTGCGTGACCACACCTGACTGTAAAAGAAAATAGGTTATATGGTTCAGCTGTGTGCCCAGGAGGAGCGGGAAATTGGTTTGATGACATCTAGCTAGTCTCTGCTTAACTCACTAATTTTTAAAAAAATACTGTTATAGATTTTGTCCTTCCTTTTTGATTCTGCTTCATTTAAAACATGATTCAGACTTCTTGTTTCCTCTATTTTTGTTCCCTAACATCTTTCAAAAAGTCTTGGATAGTCTCACAAATGAGTCCATTTAAATATGCATCGATGGTCTACATGTCTTATGTTAATAAGTAAAAATACCCCAAATCCTGCATGAAAACTTCCCCTGGTACTGTTTGCCTGTTTACTCACATACAGTTGTTCTTTCATATGTTAGAGTACAGGACACTGAAATTTAAGTCATGACTCAGTTCTCTTACCTGTGCGGAATCTGGTAAGATCTGGTCAGCAGGTGATGGGGCTGGTCTCAGCTCAAGGTTGATTGTGCGAGGATATCCAGGATGTGTTGGGCTTTCTATTGCTCATCAGCCTATGCAGTGTGCCCTTGTTGGCTGACGTAGGAGGCAGCCCCAGTATCTCAGCCTAGAATTAAAATGTGAGAAGATAAGAAGGCTGGAGATATCCCAGGAAAAGTTTAATTTGATGGTGTTTTCTTTAAGTAAAGGGGGCTTAGAAGTGTTTATGCTGGCCAGGTGTGGCGGCTCATACCTGTAATCGCAGCACTTCAGGAGGCTGAGACAGATGGACCACCAGAGGTCAGGAGTTCGAGACCAGCCTGGCCAACATGGTGAAACTCCATCTCTACTAAAAATACAAAAAAATTAGCTGGACATGGTGGTGCACACCAGTAATCCCAGCTACTCAGGAGGCTGAAGCAGGAGAATTGCTTGAACCCGGAAAGCGGAGGTTGCAGTGAGCCAAGATCTCACCACTTTACCCCAACCTGGGTAACAGAGTGAGACTCCATCTCAAAAAAAAAAAAAAAAAAAAGAAGTATTTATGCTATGAGTCCTGAAAAAGTTGAATCATAAAGTTAACTCTTTTGAAAATGTTTAAAAATATGTTTTACAGATTAAAGTTACAAAAGGCTCAATAAAATAGTAATGAATGAAGATGTTTAATTTAGGATTTTCTCATGTAACCACAAATAATGTCTTGAAGTCATTTAAATGGGAATAAAGTTTCATTTTTTCCATGTACTCTAGGTGTAACTGAGAAAGTTAGTTAATCAGCATTCTGAGAATTCAGAATTTCTTGAAGCATGCAAAGGCTTATCTCTTTCTCCTCTTTTTGAAATTACTTTAAACACTGGGGGATATGAATCTGTCAGTAATTAGGAATTAGTCAGAGAAAGGCCTCTTACTCATAATGAACCTCTTTGAAAAGTCTCTGTTTATAAAGTAGAAAACACCCTGGAAAATTGGGATAAAAGTTGCATATTTTAATTTGGTGGAAACTGAAGTTATCTTCAGGTGTCATGGTATGAATAGTTGAGCCAAGAATATAACCTAAAATTCTACTTTAAGTCACATGACCAAATACAAACTAATCTAAGAATTCTGTGGAATAAAAATTAAAATTAAGGCACAGGAGTGAGGGGTAGATATACTTTAATCCTGCTTCTGCCTTGATCCTCCCTCATTTCTCATTCAGTAAACTTTGTGATGACTGAAGTATGCATAACAGTATGCGAAAGGTCATAGTTACTTGAGCTGTGTTAAAAAGATCCATCTTTTGCACCAGAAATTCCTAATCTTAATGCTTCCTCTACTTTCATATTCAAGATATGAGCTATTTTAGTGACTCTAGAAACTCTAATGCATAAAATAGCTAGTATTTTTAAAGATAGTCAGTATTTATATAGTACTTATAATGTGCTAGACAATGCTCTATGCATGTTATATATACATTAACTCATTGGTAGCTCAACATCACTGCAAGAAGTGAGCATATCATTATGGTCTCTGTTTTACAGATGAAGCAATTTAAATATAGCTTGTTTAGGTGACTTACCTGAGCACACACAGCTAGTAAGTAGCAGCACTATAGTTGAACCTAAGCGGTCTGGCTCTGGTCTACATTCAACCATCCTTACACACTGACCTTAGGAAACTGTCTGCGTGTCTACATGTAAGGGTTTCTCTCCTAGGTGCCTGATTTTTTTCCAAACAACCATTAAAAAAAGGTTCACAGCAATCATTCGTTATCAGCATGGATTTTTTACCTAGCACATTTAATCTGAGGGGCATCTTTTAATGTTATCTATGCTTCTGTAAAGGAAGATGCTGAACTGGAGTTTCTTTAAGGGAGTGGTGAGGATCACTTTAGATTCTCTGTGTACCCCTGTGTTTACAAATTAGCTAATTGTGACAGACAGCAGCTGATATGCGATATTAAATACAAAAACATAGAATTCTAGGAAGATAGCTGTATTAGTGTGTTCTCACTCTGCTAATAAAGACATCAAGAGACTGGGTGATTTATAAAGGAAAGAGGTCTAATTGACTCACAGTTTCACATGGCTGGGGAGGCCTCACAGTCATAGTGGAAAAGCAAGGGACATATTACATGGCGCACTGCAGGCAAGAGAGCTTGTGCAAGGGAACTCCCATTTATAAAACCATGAGATCTCGTGAAACTCATTCACTACCACGAGAACAGTATGGGGAAAACCACCCCCATTATTCGGTTGTCTCTACCTGGCCCCACCCTTGACACTTGACACATGGGGATTTTTACAGTTCAGGGTAAGATTTGGGTGGGGACACAGCTGATTTTGACAGTGCTGTGACAGCAGCTGATATGAGATATTAAATATAATTTAAATATAAAAACAGACTTCTAGGAAGATGGCAGATATGGTGGAAGTTTAGGCTTTGATCCTTTACTCCTATGACCTCTTTAAAAACAGTATTTCAAAAATGAAATTTCCTTCCTTTTAATTTTCTAAGAGTTATATTATCTGCAAGTCTGTTCATAATATTAATAACAAAATAAAAAAATAGGTTCTATGATAGGCTAGTTACTTGTTGTAGTCAGGAATATTGATTTCCTAGTAAACTTGAAAAAATATTTTAATTATCCCTGGTGAGTAGAATGTTTATACAGAAAAAAAAAGATAGTAGAATATATTTGAGTAATTATTGAAAATTGTGGACACCGTTTGTTTAAGTTAAATTGTACAGTTGAGTTGATTTTATTTTCTGTGGATTAATTAGACATTTCTTTTCAGGTACATGACAGATGGAGGACTTAACCTATACACTAGAAGTCTGAACCGAATACCAGACACAGCAAGCTCCCGGGACGTCATCCAGAGAGGGGTTCACGATGTGACAGTGGATGCAGACAGGTAATGCTATCAGCCTATATGATGGTGAAGCGTGTATGAAGCAATTTTATAAGAAGAAAATAAGAGAAACGCCTATTAAATAGTGTAAATCAAAGGACTTGTTACTTTGATAAATATTTTATTTTGATAAATAATTATTTAGGGATTTTTTTTTTTTTTTTTTTTTTTTTTCTGTGAGACAGAGTCTCCCTCTGTCACCAGGCTGGAGTGCAATGCCACAATCTCAGCTTGCTGCAACCTCAGCCTCCCGGATTCAAGTGATTCTCCTGCCTCAGTCTCCTGAGTAGCTGAGACTACAGGCACACGCCACCATGCCCAGCTAATCTTTGTATTTTTAGTAGAGGTGGGGTTTTACCATGTTGGTCAGGATGGTCTCCATCTCTTGACCTTGTGATCCATCCGCCTCGGCCTCCCAAAGTGCTGGGATTGCAGGCATGATCCACTGCGTCTAGCCTATTTTGGGATATTTTTAAAACTAGGATGATTTTCTTTACAAGGCCATTTTAGCTCTGTAATACCGAAAATAAATGTGTGGCTAGGGAGATTTTTTTTAAAATTTCAGGTAACATAGTTGAATATGTTAATATCTGTAAAAGCAAAATTACAAACATATACTTATTTTCCTTATTAGAAAGAAACTCTGGTTAATAAATTTCATTCAGTTCAGATATCCTCAGATTTACCTAGAAGCTAATGATATAAAGATTAAAACATGTTTCAAATCATCTAGCATAATAAGCTTGTTGCTTTTCTTGAAGGTGTTGTAAACATAGAAAAACTCTTACTTTAGGCTTATTTTTGCTTCTTTATTGCCTCAAATTTCTTAAAGATGTGTGTGTGTGTGTATGTGTGTGTGTGTGATGAACTAATTATTTTGCTGGAAATTGCTCTGCTGATTTATCAGAATCATCACTGTTTAAGAACATTGATTTGGTAAGATAATGTTGTAATATACATTTCTGGCCTGATTTTGCTCCCTCTTCACTCAAAATTTTGACTTTGTTGTACAGGAAGGAATTGCATATTTTCAGAATTATTATATCTAAATACCTAGAGTAGTTGTTTAATTCAGCATTTATGAGAAAGACAAAAGGTTAAGGTGCAAAGCACTCACATTCTGAAATAGGAACTGTATACAATTCATTGTGCATTTTTGTACAGTCAACTCCAAAAGCTAGATACCCAGGGAATTCTAATATTAGTCTTCAGTTTCTCCTTACCCACAGGCTGTTGATATCCTAACTCATAATGGTTAGAACAGTCTCAGCTCCTACCCTGTCTGTATCCTACTCTCCTAGCCTATATACTCGCGTGTGTGTGTGTATGTGGGTGTGAAGCATGTGTGTGTGTGAAGCATCTCCCCGCCTGTAATGTAAGTCCACGAGTGCAGAATTTTTGTCATATTATTTATGTGTTGAGTTTTAACAAATGTTTGTGGAGTTAATTAACAAATTAATGAATATAGGCTATTTATTAATTAGGCTATATAGTCATATAGACTGGCAATCGCATCTAATTAAATAGAGTGGCAAATGAGCTCCGGAAAGAACCAAGGTACTATAAGGATGTTATGAAAGAGAAAAATGGGTTATGTGAAAAATGGACAGTGATAAGAGGGAAAGAATCCCAAAGTGTGGGCCGCATTTTGAAACTAATGACCTATTATTCTATTATTGTTAGCTGAAAGTAGAAAACATTGTGGGAGGGAAGATCTGCTAGTTTTTGGTAAAGGAGGTTGTGATGGCAGAACCAAGAAACGAACACAAGGTGACTTTGGTTTGGGGACACTGGGATAATAAACTCTCATTGCTTTATCAGGGCCCCAGATTGGGCTCTGGTGGAGGAACTCAGAACAACATAAAGACCTAGATAGGTATCTAATAAGTGGGGACCTGTGAAAGCAGTGCCTCTTAAAGTGTGTAACCTGGACCAGCAGCAGCAGCAGCAGCCATTGAAACTTCATAGAAAGACAGATTGTCAGCTTCATCCAAGACTTACTGAATTAGACTATCTCAAGGTAAGACCTGGTAATCTGAGCTTTAGCCCTCAAGGTGGTTCTTAAGTTCAAGCATCGCTATATTAAGTTGAACAAATAGATGCCAGGCCTACAAACACATGAATGCCTAGCATAAATATTTAAACATTAAAAATGACATTTCAGAGTTCTTATTTACCCTATTAGTGGTGTTCTGTCAAGAGAATGAGAATATTGATATGTTAGAATACACTGATGATGCTAATTTTTGAATTAAATCAAATAATGACTTATTATACCTGAAATAAATTGGTTCAGCTTGGTAGATGCAGTTTTTGAAGATTATATAAATAGTTTTTAAAAGAATAATTTTAACTTGAGCTGCTTGTATAAATTAAATTGCAATAGGGTCATAGTATAAATCCTCCTATTAGCAGAGATAGAAGGTTTTTAAAAAAATTACAGATAAGTCTGAAGGTCTTTTAAAATCTTATATTAGGGAAGTAACTTGGGATGTATATCATTTTAAAATACATGGACTTAAATGTTGTAGTTGTATGACTCAGTTAATTTAAAATACTTTCTTCTATGAAAAATTGTTTCAAAACATTTTCTAAATTCTGTTACTCATTTCAAGTAGGATAGGCAAGAACAGATATAAGATACTACTTTTTGTTCAGGTTTACTAAAAAAAAATTACTGTGATAGAGATCATATAAAAACATGTTTCCTGTCTATTTGTCTTAACCTTTTAATCTCGGCACCTTAAATTTGACTTGGTAGGAATTAGAAGACAATTGCAGAAAATGTCAACTGGGGAAATTTTATTCTACTAAAAACTATATCCATACAACATAGCAAATCACATTTTAAAGGCCAAAAAGTCTTTCACAGCAATTTTTCTGATTATTTTCAAAACATATCTTCTCTCTGCTCCTGCAGCATGCTGTTGATTTTTCTGTTATGCAGTCACGTAAGTAATTACATGTTCACATGTCTGCTTCACTCATAGAACATGAAACACTTAAATGTAGAATAATATCTAATCCATCTTTGTATCACCAGGAGCTAGCATACTGTAGGAACTCAATAAATATATCAGATAAATTGTGGAAATAACCATATCAGCTTATAACACATAGAAATGTGAGTTTTAAAAGAAAACAATTATACATATCAAAAAAATTTTATACCATTTTTTAAAGACCTTTCAGATGTCATATAGTTGGACTTTTCCAGTGTTTCTTGTATCATAAGACAATAGTAGATATTCTAAGTCAAAAATCAGTTTTCTGGGGTTATATACATTTGAAAAAACTGAGTGTCATATCTGTTCTTAGAGAGTAATGCTGGATATTAACATATCAAAGGTACAGAGAAGTCTTGAGGTTCAAAATAAAATCTACTTAATTTTATTGAATTCAGTGTTCCATGAGCTTTTTCACTGATTCCTTCACTTTTTTCTCTTATAATAGTTAACTTGTTCCTGTAGCATTTTATGAAATGTTGATTTAGTTGAATGCCTTCACTTGACCAATATAATAATAGAAACTCAGAAATATTTATTTACCCAGAAGCATGCAGCTAATAGCACAAGGATTCAGGTCTTTTACTTCCTATTTTGTGGTTCCCAACTACTTTTGTCAAAGGTCTTTTAAATAATACGAAACATATTAGTGATTGATTCATTATAGTTAATGCGTAAATGATAAGGCTTGCAACAATTCACTGGCAAGAAAGCTTAAAAGCCAAAAGAAAAAAAAAAAATCCACAGCATTTTTTTCTTATTCTTTCTAAAAGCTGTGTAAGTGCAACAGCACAGAGCCATAGCACAATGGCAGCCAGCCAGCTAGCTAGGATAGCAATGGACTTGAATTGTTTGTATTGTTGTAGTGAAGGCTGTAGCTTCCCCTTTGATCAACTTCTGGTTAAAATGTGATGGACAATAGAGAACTGAATTCCTCTTACCAGCACATTAAAAAGGCCCCAAAGGAAAAAGGAGGACTTTCAGCAGCCATCTGTAGTGTATTTTAAATATTTTATTGCTTAAAGATATTGCAGTTCATTTACTTTCCATATCAATCCAACACCAACCCCATTTCTGTATTTACTTGACAAAAAAAAAAATTACAGAATGGATATAATCCTTGTAGATATGTTGGAGACTCTCCAGCAACTTCACAGATACATTTATAGCAGGCAGTTAAATATGTAGGTTTTATACATTGTGTTGGGCTACGTTTAAAAGGTACATTTTGGAGGACTGCAGGATGTTTGTGGTTTTGAACTTTATTAACTCCTATTATTGTTCTTACTCTAGCTTCTATGCTAACAGTCACAAATATTTGATAAACAAATATATGATTACTTCCTAAGTGCCTGTTATCATAATAGCACCTTGGGAAAAAATAAAACAAAACAATATGGGTGAAAGTTCCTCAGTTTAAAGGTAAGAGAGAGTAATGTAAACAAAGGCCACTCATAATAGATGTCTATACAATGTGCCTTAGAAGCACCAAAGAGAAACAGTTACTCCTTCCTGGGAGTATAAAGGAAAGACTTCAAAACGCGGTAGCATTTAAGCAGGGTCTTAAAGAAAGCATACAACTTTTTGACATCCAGCCTGGGAGAAATCAGAAGGAATGTGGGGAGTGAGAACATAAAGGCATAGAAGAGTTTGATGTGAGGAACCAATAATGGGATTCTGAAGCCCTCTGGGAATGTGATCAAGAAGACAAGGAACAAAGGACGCAGGGGCCATACTAGGGTGTTTGGACCTATAGGTGATGAGGAGCTATTTTACTAAGTTTAATTAGTTTTATTTCACTTCAAGGCAAGAGCACATGCTATGATCATTGTATTTTAAAAGGAACTCTCACAGCAATGTAAGAATATTGAAGAGGGATGAGATAAAGACAGGTAGAGTGCTTAGATAGTGACTAAAATAAATTAGATGAGCACCTAACTAAAGAATGGCAGTGGGAAAGGGGACTGGGGACACCATCTATTTCTAGAGGAACTTGGGTTTTGTCTGTGTATGATATTCCTTGGTTTTCATAACTAAATACCACAGATTGGATGGCTTAAACAATAGACATTTAGTTTTTCACAGTTCTGGAGGCTAGAAGTTTATGATCAAGGCGTCTGCAAATTTGTTTTTTATGAGAACTCTTCCTGACTTCCAGAGAGTGGGTTTCATGCTATATCCTCACATGGCCTTTCCTCTGTGCTCCTGAAGAGATCCATCCATCTATCTATCCATCTATCCATCTATCCATCTACCTATCTATCTATCTATCCATCCATCTATCTATCCATCTATCCATCTATCCATCTACCTATCTATCTATCTATCTATCTATCTATCTATCTATCTATCTATCTATCTATTTGTCGTCTGCTTGCCTGCCTGCCTGTCCACCTACCTGTATAGAGAGAGGTATTTGGTGTCCCTCTCTCTTCTTATAAGGGCATCAGTGCTATTAGATTAGGTTTCCACCCTTATGTATTAATTTAACCTGAATTACCTCTGTAAAAGTCCTGTTTCCAAATACAGTCACATTGCAGGTTAATACTTCATGTAAATTAGGGGGTGGAGACACAATTCAATTCATAACCCTGTGTAACTCCCAGGTGGTTATATCCTTGGGGATATAAGGTCAGTCACTATGTATGTGCTGGATTAAAGTATTAGTATGTATTATAATCATATATATAATCTAGAGCTTATATACGATTGTATACAAAATTAGCTTGTATATGAGCTCTAGATTGTATATATGCATATTTATATTGTAAATTGCTGCCTTTGGAAATGCATAAATGTGGAAAAGAGAGCCAAGGATTACTAAAGTATTTGATTTTTTTTTCCAAATGAAGCCAAGAGTCTGGACTCTTATGAGAAGTTTCCCAATTTTTAAGTGTTAGAACTCTCCTAACAGATACATAAGATCAATAGATACAGTTAAAGACAAAAAACTTACTTCAGTGGCCAAAAACTCTAGAAATTCACAGATACAGTTAAAGACAAAAAACTTTCTTCAGGGGCAAAAAAACTCTAGAAATTCACAGACATAGTTATATAAAGCAGGAGAGAGTGAAGATTGCACTTATGGTCCTGTAACTGTCCTAGTTTCTTGAAGTTTCTCACAGAGATACAGCTGGTGATGATACCACCTGTGCAGAGTGAAAATGCCACCAGTCATGAGAAGCCTGCCCAGCAGGTGAGGTAACTGTGGCAAAACTATCTGAGCTCTTTTTTGGAGATTTTAATGCAAGACAGCGCGAATCTGAGGTCAGCTTCCCAGCCATAGCATCACTCCGTGGAGCTGGCCTCCTGCCTGCCTGAGGCCTATTATGACAGTAATGAATTAAATTTTGTTTAAACCAGTCTGTGACTCTGCACTGTGCAAGCTAGAAACATTTGTATCTCAGATATGCAGTAAGAAAACAAGCCCTGAGAATGAATTCTTAGCATTGAAAGAGTGAATAAAAGAAGAACCACCTTTGGAGAGACAGAGAAATCTGCTTTAACACAGAGATCAAAGGACAACTAGGGTTAACTGATGTTTTTTGAAATGGAGAGAAGAGGAAATATGCAATACTGTCCAACTCCGTGGATAAGTGATGTTTGGCAACTAGTTTCTTATCAGTGGCTTTATCAAAGTTAGTTTCAATGAAGTACTGAAGGAGCATGCTAGGTTATGAAAAGGTGAAGAAGTTAGGAGGTTGAAACAATGAAGGGAGATCTTCAGGAAAGTTGCAGTGAAGGTAAGGAGAGAGATCAGATAGAAGTCAACAAAAGGGACAGGATGAAGATTATTGCTGATTTGCTCTGTTTTATTTTGGGGAGAAAGGAATTTGATCTGGTACAGAGAGTGAATTCCTAGACAAAATAAGGTGGTAAGTCTTAAGGAAGATAGAATAATCAGGGAAAAGATTATAGGACTGCAATAGACTTAATGTTTATCTCCTTCTAAAATTCCTATATTAAAACCCAGTCCCCCTTGTGATGATATTTGGAGGTAAGGTCTTTGGGAAGTGATTGGGTCACAAGAGGGGAGGTCTCATGAATGCTATTAGTGCCCTTAGAAAAGAACCCACTATCGAGTGCCCCTTGGCCTCTGCTGCCATGTGAGGTTACAGCAAAATGTCAGCTGCCTATGAATCAGACATCAGGCCCTCTTCAGACACACACCTGCTGGCACCTTGATAAAGCCTTCTGAAAACATTACTTTGAAGCCCCTGAGCATGTTTAATGAAAGGAAGGGGATCAAAGAGGTTGATTAGAAGGTTTTTTACCAAAAATTAAAATAAAATAATAATAAATTTCACATTTGAGAGGTAGAGATTTACTGCGGGGTTGAACAAATTGCAAGCTATAACCTGGGTTACTGAAGTAGAATGATAATAGAAGTCAAAATTAGGTTATGTGGATGATTCATCCAGGTAGCTGTTCAGTCAATATGATGGCAAAATGAATCTCAAAGGAAAGAAAGGCAAAGCTCCAGATACTATATATTATACTGAATATGAACAAAATTCCAGAACTTGTGGTAATGAAGATACCTTTTCCAGTTATATTTTGGGTTGTCTGTCACATTGTTATCTAAACTATATTCCTAAATATAGTAATTGCTAAATTTAATTATAAACTAATCAATATAACTTCATATGTATACTGATTTTCCTATATAATCATGCTTTTATTGAAAGTATAAAAGCATAGTACATCATAGAAATTATTTTTGTATTGTGCTACCTGATGGATTGTTTTGATTTGTGAAACTGTAATCCACATGCTGAAATCACAGAGTTTCCAAAAGGCATTAAAGATTGTCATGATTTTGTATGAGTCTGAGGTTGCCATTGTAACTCATCATATATTGAAGCAAGCCTAAGTTCAAATCTAAATACATAGTTAATACTAAATATCTAAGTCTGCAATTGTTAGCAATGTGCAGAAAATTACATTGCCATGACAAAGGGCATCATGCCAGTTCTCATAAAATCATGGGGTCAACCGTTATAAGGGTGGGAGACCTTTATGATTTCCAAGTGTTTTCCAACTAGGAAAAGTAAAGGCAACAGAGATTTCTCCTAAGCCACCAAGCAAATATCTCAAGGATCAGATTCATGATGCTTGTCACTAGTGTGTGTAAACTAATAATTCATTTTATCCATGTTGATTTGTTCCAGTACAATCACAGAATTAGTATATTCCCGTGTCTTAACTATTTCCTTCATTAGCTTACTGGCTCCCCATTGTAATTAAAAGCAAACACAATAAAGATTAACAGACTGAGATGGAAAGAGACAAAGTAAATATAATTACTTCATTTTATAATCAGATGGCCTGCCTTTTCTGCCCACATTTCTTTACTCTAAGTGGGGAGAGACCAATGCAAAACATTAGGGACGTGAAAAAACCGTTATTGATGCCCTCTCAAATTCATTTTGCCATTCTGCTCATGATTGCAAGAATTTGAACTGGTTCTGGACTTCTCTTCAAATCTTAAAATTAACTGTGCCCATTGTAAGTAACCTCAGAGGCTTCCAGTACTTTCTTATAATGCCCGTTAGGGAATTAATTCATACCACACCCACATGTTGAGAACCTACTGTCTGCCAATCACTGTGCTCAATCCTAGGCTTTTTACTCAAGAGTCTTGTATTAGAAGAGCATTAGAGTAGGGAGTGTTAAACCTCAATTGCCACTGAAATTCAAAAGATGTTTCGGCCGGGCGCGGTGGCTCAAGCCTGTAATCCCAGCACTTTGGGAGGCCGAGACGGGCGGATCACGAGGTCAGGAGATCGAGACCATCCTGGCTAACACGGTGAAACCCCGTCTCTATTAAGAAATACAAAAAACTAGCCGGGCGAGGTGGCGGGCGCCTGTAGTCCCAGCTACTCGGGAGGCTGAGGCCGGAGAATGGCGTGAACCCGGGAGGCAGAGCTTGCAGTGAGCTGAGATCCGGCCACTGCACTCCAGCCTGGGCGACAGAGCGAGACTCCATCTCAAAAAAAAAAAAAAAAAAAAAAAAAAGATGTTTCGACGCTACAACTAGCCCAAGCTGTAGATTGTAACTCTAAATGCTATTTTTTTAATAAGACTCACCTTGACATTAAACTTGATCAGATTTTAACTTTACCATTCTAGAATGATTCTCCCAATACAAGAGATGGTTCCAAGGACTCTTATTTATGTATAATTTTTATCTTACCTGCTTATAATAGAATTTACTAATGAATCTTATGAGGATGGTAAAGATATTGAGAAGAAGAAAAGAGAAGAAGAGGAGGAATAGGAGGAAAGAAGGAGAAAAGAGGAGGAACAAGAGGAGGAACAGGAGGAGGAAAGGAGGAGACAAGAGGAGGAAGAAGAGGAAGAATAGGAGGAGAAAAAGGAAGAGAAGAAAGAGGAGGAAGAGTAGTCAAATTTGTTATAATAAAAATAGCTATAATAGATATAAGTATTGAGGACCTACTGTGTATAACTAACATACCATATTACTTAAATACATTATTTTACTTTATCTTTACAATAGCCCTATAAAGTAGGTTTTATTAGTTCCATTGAGGCAAATAATGCTTACGTCAAGTAGCTTACCCATAGATACTTTGTTAATAAATAATAATTGTAGAATTTAAATTTAGATCTTGTGTTTTAAGCATTATTCATAAAATTATTAATTTTATAAAGGTTTTTATCATGCCTGGATGAAATGTTTTGACTTCATAAATTATTTAATTTTTCCATTTTGACCTAAACATATCTACACTATAAACATTTTTTTTTAATCTAGGTTCAAAAAGTTGGTAAATTAATTTAATGTGTAATGATATTTACTTTTATTGCACTGTCAATAGACCTGAAAACACAGATGACAGAGCAATCATTTCACATGTGTGAGAGCTTCTAAAAAGCTAGTTAGCTTGCTAATATCAATAAAGCAATTTACCAATGTTTTGTTCTTTTATACATATAATATATAAAACAAATATAATTATATATACATATATAATTACATATATATTTATAATACAGATAATTATATGTAATACATATATTTTATAGATAATATATGTAATATAAATTTGTCATTGTTTTGAAATATAATTCTTATTGAAATATTTATTTCTAACAGGCTCAGGAAATAGAAAAATGGAAGAGGGAGAAATATGTTTGGCTTATAAAATGAAAAATACTAAAAGAGCGCTTATATGAGGGAAAAAGGAATTTTGGTCCTTTTGTATTACATGATATTACTTTTCATGATGAGAGATATCCTAGCTAATTAAATACTTAGCTTGATTAAAGAAGTTACATCTATACATGAAACACTTGGTTATTTCCCCTTCAAGAACTAGGCATGAATTCTTTTTTTTTTGATAGGCTAACTAATGGGTTCAGATTTTCAACTTGGGATCATTAAATTGAGGGCGTTTGGCTGGCAGCTGATAAATTCTGCATCTTCCTCACTCCGGCTGCATAGAGTGGGTGGCATGGACTTATTTATTAGAGGCATATGGGTTCCATGTATATTTTTTTCTTGCTTGACTTAATTTGCATTTGAAATAGTTAAAGTTATTTGCAATACCCTTGGTTTTTTTTAAAGCCTTACCAGAACTCCCATATTTTTTTAGGATAATTTGTAAATGACAGTGTTTTCATTACAAATGAGTGCTTAGTTTCTAAACTAAATTGTTTTTTATTATAAAACTTTTCTATGCTTATTAATGAAAATTCATAAAATATACAAAAGTATGAAGAAGAATCTAAAAAGAATCTATAATCCTCTCATCCCAAAGACAACTAAGAATATTGCATTAAGATATTTCCTCCTAGGCTTCTTTACCCTTTCTATTTACATAGTTTGGGTTACATCATATATAGAGTATATATATACTGCTTTCTTCACTGTATTTATATAATAAATAATACTGCATAGTATTAGATATTATTTTTGGATATGATTTTTAATGGTCGCGTGTCCTTCTATTATGTGGAATAAATTACATATCTAAAGAGCTAGTGCAATAAACCATTAAATTTAAGACATTCATCACATTCTGATTTATCTGCATAACAATTAGCAGAGTCTTATCTGATCTGGTTGTATGACTATATTCATGAATTTATTTTCTAAAAAGATCAAATTTTGAACTTACTAGAAGGAGATGCCTCACATATCTGTGTGTGCATGTTTGTGTGGGTATATGTGTATGTATACATATACATGTACATTTGGTATTTACGTTTTCTATATAATTCTCATTTGATGAGATAAAGATTTATAATTTAATTTTAGATTTTTAATTTCAAGTGTGTATTTGTAAACTATCAGGAATTACAGTTTGTTGTAATTTTGAAATATTTTGTCAGTTAGGTTTTCCTGCTGACAAGATAGATGATAAAACCTTGTTACTGAACCTATGCTTCTTCATGAAGCTTAATTAAATATCTACGAGTTCCTTATATTTTTTATAGAACAAAACTCTATCATTTGTTTCTCTAAGAGTATATTTTACTCTGATGTCAGACAGCTTGGACTAGCCACATCTACCTGACTGTTCAAATATTTGCTAGGTAAAAATAAAATTATTTATAATAATAGTTTCCATATTGAATGGTTGGTGCCACACATATTGCTAATTTAATTCCCATAACAACCTTCTGAGTTTGATACTATAATCATTGCCTTTTTGCAAATGAGGCATGCAATGCACAAGAGACTGAAAAACTTTCTTAAGGTTAAACCACTAGTAAATGCCAGATGCTGGGATTTATACCCAGGTGAAGATTTTTTTTTAAGTGCATAAAAATAATGACGTCAATAATATTTTAATTATTTTGAAATTGTTTCCAGCTTCACTCTTGATCACAAGCTAGTGACTAGAACAGGTTAATCATAGTGAAAACTAATAGATATGCTGTTCAAATTTCAATTCAATACTAAATTTGTGGAATATGTTGAACAGTTGACGATTTTATAGCAGAGATATATTCATACTCAAATATTATACTAGCTTCGCTGCTTCTGAAACTGTACAAATATATTATTGAAAAAATGTCTTAAATGTAGAAATCTGTATAGTCCAGAATACAAAAGGAAATAATAGCAATAATGCTATGAAAGTGGTAACAGTGAAGAAGAATCGTAACTGATTTAGCAGGCCCACAAAAGCACTGAGAACACTGTGGGAAAAGTCAAGAAGGAGGCAATTTATACTACAGGAACCCCAAAAAGGCTTGGGAATTTTAAGATCAAATAGTAGAACACAGTGCCTATTTTGGATATTTTATAGGCTTCTGGAAAAGACAGACACAGAGTCTTCAAAAATAATATCACAGATTATAAGATTGACATACAACTAGGGCGTAGAGGAGGGTCCCTGAGCCTGTGAAGTTTTGAGGAGAGTTTACAGAAAAGACAACACCTGAAGTGAGTCTTGGAGGATAAGTAAAAGACATGATATAGCTGGGCGCGGTGGCTCATGCCTGTAATCACAGCACTTTGGGAGGCCAAAGTGGGCGGATCACCTGAGGGTCAGGAGTTCGAGACCAGCTGGCGAAGACGGTGAAACCCCCATCTCTACTAAAAATACAAAAATTAGCCAGGCGTGGTGGTTCGCGCCTGTAATCTCAGCTACTCGGGAGGCTGGGGCAGGAGAATCACTTGAGTCTGGGAGGTGGAGGTTGCAGTGAGCAGAGATCGTGTCATTATACTCCAGCCTGGGCAACAAGAGCAAAACTCTGTCTCAAAACAAACAAACAAACGAAGATATGACGGAAGACAGAATGAGTATTACAATGCCAATTGGCATTTGGTATTCTACTAATTCTGATTTGAGATGTAGGGATGAATATGAAGAAAAAACAGGAGGAATTGGATCAGAAGCTTTTTAAGAAGTGGTCAGACCTCCAGGTCCCCTACTCAACTCTTGAAATAGTAGATATCTGTCTTTTTTCTATTTTAGCAAAAGACTGGAGAGTTTCCTCTGGGAAAAGAAAAAAAGAAAGGTAATCTGGACGGGACACACTGTACACTTGAGGGCTGAAACAGGTTAATTAAATATTGAGAACTTTTTTCCCTCGTTGAATCCTGTAATCCTGGCAACCTGGTGTCAGTCTACCTGATCAGGACTATCACTGATCCTTTACTTTCCCTGTGTATTTGTCACGTGCTTACTGACTGCAAGTCCGTACATCATTGTAGGCAGTACACATGTGAAGAAAACATAGTGTTGTGAGAAGTACTCTAACATAATTAATCACAGAAAGGTGATTTAGATTTTAGATTCCTGGTTTATGATCCCATCTAAGCCATTGGTTGTTTGTGTGAGTCTGGAAAGTGAGCTCTCCTGGCCTCATTTTTATATTTATAAGATGAATGAAACTAACAGTTACAAGAATAGTACTCTTTAGATTGTGACAGAAAATCATATTAAAAACAACTTAAGAAAAAAAAGTATGTATTGTTTGCATAAGTGAGAAGCCCATAGTTACTATGAATTTGGATGTGGCTGAATAGAACGGTATTTGATTAACTTTATCTCTTGGCCTGGCTGTGGTATTTTTCCTAGATAGGATTTGGGGGCTATAGAGTCTTACATCCAGTGCAAAGATGGACTAGCACAAGAATTCTAACGGGTTTTTTTTTTTTTTTTTAAGTGAAAAGACAGTATGAGATTTTTAGATATAAAGACTTAGATTTATAGCTTAATTACCTGAAACCGTTTTGGGGAAAACTAGTCCACAGTCATCAATTTTTAAAGAAATGTGTTTTAAGACAAAGCTTAAAATGTGCTTTAAGACAAATTATTGCCTATCTCCAAAGTTTTATTAACCTGCCATTGATCTATTCATTATTTTCATGACTACTAACATGAAATGTGAGGCCCTCCTTTGATTACAACAATGCACTCTGAGTCCTACATAATTCAAGGTTCAAATCCAGTAGGAGAGAAAGAAGCTTCTGCAAAGTTCCCAAGAGTCAAGTAGATTGAACAGGTTAGGACATCCTGAAACAATCCCAGATGCCAAAGAAGCATTGTCACAGCCTAAGCCTTTACTTACCTCTTAATAAGCTTACTCTATGGAATTCCCAATGCACTTTTTCTCTACTCTCTCCCTTCTTGTTTTCCCAATCTGAGCATCCTGGCATCTGGCACACAGGCTTGCCTTATCTCTTGGTTTGCCCGGTGTCACAGTTTACAATATGATAATGTGTAACTATTTGTTGGTATCCACCACCATCCTGAAACCTGCTATTCCATGGCATTCCTTATGCCTGAAATCCCATACTCAACCTAGAATACCAATTCTGGCTTCCTTCATATCTCTTGTTTATCCTCCAAGACTCACTTCAGGCGTTGTCTTCTCTGTGAACTCTCCTCAAAACCTCATAGACTCAATGCTCCTTCTCTGTGCAGTAGTTGTGGGTCAATCTTATAATTCGCCATATTATATTGAGGACTCTGTGTCTGTCTTTTCCAGAAACTTATGAAATACTCAAAGATAGGGACTCCCAGAATCGAATGCAGTTCTCATCACAAAATATACATGTGATGTCCCGAAACCCTATGCCATCATGTGCATCTTAATGTTTCCCATATTATTTTGAAAGTATTTATTTCATGTCTTTTCTGAGTTTATAGTCTCTGCATCTAGCACAGGGCCTGATTCACTATTAGTACTCAATAAATGTTTGTGTAAATGAATGAATGAATGGCATGCTTTCTTTTGAGAGCTTTTTTTAAAAAAACACAGGTGTAAAAAGCATGTAGCTAGGGTATTAACATTTGAAATCATTATGGAGGAGAATTTATTAAGTATGAAAGTCTATAAAAGCCATATAATCCAAAATATTACTACCTGTTTTTGCTTGCTTAAGAAATTCAAGGCTTTCTAGCTTGTGGTAATTTTAAAGTATTTTGACCAAGATATTAATAAATTTAAATAGCAAAGTATAATGCTAGGATATCTGATGGCAATTTACTGTGGAAATTCTGCTTAAAGTATCTTTGGATTGTGTCTAAAACATCAAAGAATTCATCTCTGATTTTAGAAAATGTGTTGAGTGAATGATAGACTTCTAATATTTGTTGTATATGTAATTTATACAAATATTTTCTGAAAAAATACAATTATATGTATGGACGTTTCCATATTTCTTAAGCTTTTTCATATTCTTCATTTTTTGTTTTACTCCTTGATACTAATTCTGTAAAATAAGGAACATCATTAGAAAGCTCTGTTCCACAAATAAAAATATGAAAGCTCAATAAAGTTAACCCAAATTTCAATAATTAAATTAAGTTGGATTTCAACTCAGCTTGATTCTTATCTGGGCCAGAGTTTACAAACTTTTTTCGTAAAGGACCCAGACAATAAATATTTTAAGGTTTATGGGCCAAGAGGTAAAATCGAGATATTGTGTATCTGTTTACACAATGAGAGAAAACAGATTGTCCTCAATTTTTCTAACTATTTAGAAATGTAAAAAACATTCTTAAGTAACAGTGTACACTGTGGATTTGTTCCATGGCCATAGTTTGCTGACTCCCATGGTGCTGAAACAAATCCAAATCGTAACTGTTAGACTCTTAAATTTAACATTGATTGTCTGTATTAGTTTGCTAGGACTTTATAACAAAGTACTACAGATTGGGTGACTTAAACAACAGAAACATATTGGCCAGGTGTGGTGACTCATGCCTATAATCCCAGTGCTTCGGGAGGCTGAGGCGGGTGGATCACCTGAGGTCAGGAGTTTGAGACCAGCCTGACCAACATGGTGAAACCCTGTCTCTACTAAAAATACAAAAATTAGCTGGGCATGGTAGTGGTCACCTGTAATCCCAGCTACTTGCGGGGCTGAGGCAGGAGAATCGCTTGAACCTAGAAGGCAGAGGTTGCAGTGAGCCAAGATCGTGCCATTGCACTCCCAGCCTGAGCAACACGAGCAAAACTCTGTCTCAAAAACAAAAAACAGAAACATATTGTCTCACCCTTCTGGAGGCTAGACATTAGAAATCCATGCTTTGGTAGGCTTCTTTTCTCTTGAGGGCCATGAGGGAGGGATTATGTCTCCTTGTCTTGTAGTTGGCTGACTTCTCTGTGTCTTCACATTGTCTCCCCTGTGTGTGTCTGTGTCCAAATTTATCCTTTCAGTAAGAACATCAGTCATGTTAGATTAGGTCCCACTCCAGTGAGCTCACTTTAACTTGATTACCTCTGCAAAGACCCTGTCTCCAAGTAAGGTCATATTCTGAGGTTTTAGGGTTAGGATTTCAACAACCAAATTTTGGAAGGTACACAGTTCAAACAGCAACATTCTCATTCTCTTTGCTCTACATCAAACCTAATTTCTAGGAGGTCAAGTAACAAGTATGAGAGTTGCATTTCACTTTTTCCACTCTTTTAAATTTAAAGCCATAGATTCTCTCTCAATAACCTCACAGCACAATAATAGACAACTAGAACTGCATGGAGACAATTCTCCATGGAAAGATGACTCTCTGAGATTTGCTTTCCCCTCCCTTAAAAACACCCAGAAGATAATGTGGCATAGTGAAATCATCTGAATACTTAACCACTTTAGCAAGAGAGAAGCAGTGTTTAGAAAAATCGAATTATAAAGAAAAATATTATTTTGATCATATTTCTAGCAAATATTTTGCTGGTTTATAGCCACTTAACTTTGTGATTCCTTAAATAGATCAAAAGGCTTATATACAAATAACAGCCTCCTATGTCCTAGCAGCACTCAGAATTGACTCCAAAATAAAACTGTTATTTGAAAACTCCAGCTGTGAATGTACCTTGGTGTTAGGAAGTGTCACACCTTTTGTAGCTAGAACTGTCACAGCATGAAGAACTGATGTGCCATTGAGTCCTACATCCAGCGCAAGGATGAGCTAGCACAAGAATTCTAAAGATGTCTTTTTTTTATTTTTAAATGAAAAGACAGTATGAGATTTTTAGATATAAAGACTTAGATTTATAGCTTAGCTAGCTGGAAATGCCTTGGAAAAAAATAGGCTAGAATCATAAATTTTGAAAGAAATGTGCTTTAAAACAAAGCATGATTATTTCTTATCTCTGAAGTTTTATTAGCCTGCCATTGATGCATTCATTATTTTCATGACTGATAACATTTTTATCAGCAAAAGGAGGCAGTATTTTTTGATATTTTTTATTTGGTATTTGATAACTGTTTCACAATCCCAAACCTACTTTAAAAGGATGATTATAAAGAATACATAAGATAGCACACCATAAGTGTATTATACAGTGTCACAAATCGTTTTCTTCTCTTCATAGAAAAAAATTATTAGCAGATGTCAGAAATCAGTTAATTTTTGAAAACTCACTTATTTACAAATAAGACAACAAACAGAAGGCTTCTTTATTTAGAGAATGGCTAGATACCCCAGTGCCCTGGTCTTATATCTGGAATGGAACCATATCCAAAGAGAACACTGTACAACTGATTAGGCCTACCCTCTAAATGAAGTTTCTACCGATTCCATGCATGATAAATAATGGCTACTCTCTTGCCTACATAGAACAGTAAAGAAAGTGAAGGTCACTTATATGTGTTTAAGTAATCGTATGACAGATATTGTGTTAAGTTCCTTGTGTTCATAATTGTAGATATTGTATCCTGCATTGTGTAAATGAGGCCACTGAAGCATGGAGAGTTAATATATAAATATAAAAATTATTTGTCTATATTTTAGTATGTTGTGAACTTGTTACCCTCTTCCCCACCCATTCTGTTGACAATAAAATCTTAAATTATAGCCATCTAGACATTCTTAAACCTGGCATTTTAGACAAAAATAATTTGGGGATAGGGTATAGTTTACACTGTTTCTAACTTAAAAGTTTTATCTCTTGCATAGTAGGTACTCATGTGGTCTGACTGACACACAAAGTATAAAAGTACAAAGTATAAAAGTACAAAGGGCCAGTAGAAAGTGGAAAATGAAAGTATCATGTCCCCTTAGCAAGAGAAGAGAAAGACTAGGTCAAGCATTCTCTCATTTTCCAAAGATCATTAAAAACCCCTTTGTGAGCCTTAAATTAACTTTTACAAGGTTTCTATCTTGAAGTATACTTTTAAAATAAATTTTCACCTGCATAAATGTTCTCTTTGGATTAAAGACTTAATCACCACAATTTCGAGAGATACTTTTCCTACCCAGTTGATTCCATTGTTATTGTAATGACAGAAACTCATTAACACAGTGGGTATCAGTATTGATTATGACTTTTAGACTTTACTTTTTCCCATTATAGTTTAATTTCTATCTGAAATAGATCATAATTCTTGATCTGCTGCCGTTTTGGAGTTTTTCTAAGATATTGGACCATTTACTCATGGTGAGATAATAGTGTTCAAATTGACACTGGTAGTCATGAGGTACCCTGGACTCTTTACTCTTATTTGATGTTCTGTGTTGTGAAATACAATAGTACGTGTAGCCTTCAATGCAGAATTAATCATGAAAGGTACAATCAACACCATCTAATTACCTCAAACTTGCTTGTCTTATGACTTTATTTAGCTGAGCACATGCATTTGATAATGACAAGTAGGCTAATTCAAAATCCTGTCAACCACAGGCAATTTAGTCATCATAAATGAAGTCCAGTGTGTTTTAGAGATTGTATCCATTTGACAAGCTAGCAGGTATGAACAGGAAAGGCATAAGACAGGAAATAGAGAAGTCAGAATTTGATTTATTAATTTTTTAGGAGAAAAACCTATCAGGCTATATAAGTCTTTTGAGTCTTTCTTTAATGTATATATTCAATATTCAGTTAGGTCTGTTGTTATAACAACTCTAGCATCTTATGAACTACAGCATGATAATACGTTAAGAGATAGAGAGGTTGATTATTCTGACTACCAGGAATATTCTTTTCTTGAAAGAATCTCTATTGGTCAGAGTCAATAGGCACTCTTAGGCCTTTTATGATTCTCCATGTGTAGGTACAACTAATGAACCTGGTAGTTCAGTACTGTAAAGCTCATGGAGAGCCCAGTGAAGGCTGAGTATAGATGAAGGTCTTGGTGCTCAGCATGGCTTGAGGGCCCCGGATTGCAACCCTTTACAGCACGTGAATGTCAACAGATGAGTCGGGGAGGTGTGCTGTGCTGTGGATGCTCCTCCCAGCTTGAGTCAGCTGTCCATCTCGCTGGCAGTCTCTTGCAGGCTGTCACCATTTCCTCTCACTTTCTTTCTGCTGCTTTTTTCCCTAAAATTCTGGCCTTGATCTATTACCCATATAAGTAGGCAGGGCAAATCTGGAAGTGGGAGAGAGGCTCATCTGAGGTGTTATGCTATTCTTTCTCTGTGGAAATGAAGTTTCTCCCTTTTCAAAGTTAAGGGTCTAAGGCTTTGATCTTCCCTGGAGTTAGGGATCCTCAGTGCTGAGCCTTCCACACTCAACTGCCCCTTTCCCTTTGCAGCTCACACTGTGTATTTCTGAATCTACTCACACCACAAAGATAAACTTTCAATATGAAATGCCAAACATTCCCAAAACAAGACTTTTAAGTAGATCTTTTCCTGGGTGTTCTTTTATTGATCTCATTCCCTGGCTAATATGGTTTAGCTGTCTCCCCACCCAAATCTCATCTTGTAGTTCCCATAATTCCCACTTGTCATGGGAGGGACCCAGTGGGAGATAATTGAATCACACAGACGGGTCTTTCCCGTGCTGTTCTTGTGTTAGTGAATAAGTCTCATGAGATCCGATGGTTTTATAAAGGGGAGTTCCCCTACAAAAGCCCTCTTGCCTGCCACCATGTAAGACGTGGCTTTGCTCCTCCTTGCCTTCTGCCATGATTGTGAGGCCTCCCCAGCCATGTGGAACTGTGAGTCAGTTAAATGGTTTTCCTTTATAACTTACCCAGTCTCAGGTATGTCTTTATTAGCAACATGAGAACAGACTAATACATGGCTTGAGGGCATATATTAATACACAGGCATATGCATTATATTTTCAAATATAAATATATGGGCTGAGGAATTATTTTGTTATTTTTTCAATTTATGACCTGTTTTTAAAATATCTGTGCGCATGTTTTTAGAACATCTTGTTGTTTCAGATCAGTGAAAAACTGATTTTTCTCAGAAGTTTCCACTTGAAGGTAGTCAGCATTGAATATTTTGGTATTTGGTTTTAGGCACGCTGTGTATGACTTCTGTTAGTCTGTTGTTAAACAAAATCACTGTGGTAGCTCTCCTACCATTAGCATTTCAATAGAACATAGTTAATTGAAAAGGTATGTTTTGACATATATCAACTTTTTAGGAGAAAAGATTATCCCTGATACCCGTACCCTCACAAACTTATAGCCCTCTGAATTCTCTACTTTTAAACCACGTTTTTCATTTCTTCCCAATAGCTGAAACCCTTTCAATATGCTGCTTAGAATTCATAATCCACTGTTGGCTGAAGTGCCTCTATTAGTAATTTCTTCTTGAAATTAGCCCTTCCCTTTGTTCTTTTCACTGAAACCTGCCTCTCCCCTGAAGACTCCCTGTATTCCTTATCGACATTCTTTTCCTCCTGGACCTGGGGGTGGGTTAAATGTCCACTTTCATCATCACTTCCCCTCTGAAGAAATGCCTATGTTGAAGCCTGTCTTAGTCTATTTCCTGTGACTTGTAACAGAATATTTGAAAATGAATAATTTATAAAGAAAAGACATTTACTTCTTAGAGTTATGGAGGCTGAGAAGTTCAAGGTTGAGCACTGCGTCTGGTAAGAGCCTTCTTGCTACACTGCTACTCTACAGTGGGGATGCTCTGTAGAGTCCCAAGGCAGTGCAGCGCATCACATGCTGAGGAGCAGCTGAGAGAGACCCAAACTAGCTTTGATAACAGACCTACTCACACACTAACCCATTAGTCCATTAACCCACTAATCCATGAATGGGTTAATACATTCATGAGGGCTCTGCCCTCATGACCCAGGGACCTCCTAGAGGTTTTACCTCTTAATACAGCTGCACTGGGGGTTAAATTTTAATGTGAGTTTGGAGGGAGCAAACATTCAAACCTTAACAAAGTTCCTACCATCAGTATAGACCGCCTGCTATCCCTCCTTGTTATCATTTCAAGAAACTTAAGTTACTGTCCCTGGGTTATTCAAGATTTTAACTCTAATATTTTGTGACTTTCTAACACTACTCTTACTGTAATTGATTGTGATATCCACATCCACTGACCCATAGCCTCGCTTCTCAGAACCTTGACACCTTATACTTTAATGATCTTGCCTTCCGTTCTACTCACACTTTAGTCACACACTCCCACTGTCACACCCTAGAACTTGTCCTTAGTGAAAACTTCACCTTCTCCATTCAAGCAGGGTTGAGTATCATGCTGTCTAACAACTACTCTTATTTTTCCAGTTCACTCCCTTTCTTTTTCTGGCTCCAAGAATAATATAATCTGACCAGTACCTGCAATTCATTGATACTTAACTCGTCAGAATCCTAAATACTTGCTGAGTTGTCATATATTTCTTTTTATAAGTTAGGTTCCATGATCTATCAAAAATAACCAGCCAAACAAAAAACCTTTATTGGATATTTTCTACTCCACTACCCCTTTCTCTTTTGCTTATTTGACTAGAAAAATCTCAACTTCAGTTAAAACCAACATTTCATCTACTGTGCTCCTGCCCAGCTGAATGTGATTGTAGAAAACTATAAATATCATGCAGACTGATTTCATAGTACGTTCATGACTAGTAATCTCAAGTGGACTAGTGGTGTGCACAGAAATCCTACATTTCCCTGCTGCACTCTGTCATTCTCTTAACGAGTAATTCACAACTATTCTTTCTCCTCAAATTTCCAGTCTTTCTTTCCCCCTTCTCAGTTAGCATGTTTACAGTTTCCCTGAGAAAATGGAAGAAATCCAAATACCAGTCTCATCATCCCAGCTACCTCCCTACTGATAGTTTACACTTATATCAGTCTTACCTCCTGTTACTGTGTATGAACTGTCTCAGTTAAATATAAAAGGCTAAACTCTCCAGTTAGGCACTGGAACCCATTCCCTCTCTGTGATCAAAGTTATAGCTCCAGTTATTTCTAAACTGTCCTGTATCACCCAACATTTTTTTTTTTTTTTTTTTGGTCTTTACTATGTCATTCCCATCAGCACACCAACATTTTGAAGTTTCTCTTTCACCATAAACAAAGTAGACAAACCCCAAACACCCCCCCATTCCATATTGCCCTTGAGCCACCACCCTCTCTCTTTCTCTCTCTCTCTCTCTGCTCTCCTTTGCAATAAATCCCTTGAAATATTTTTTAAATTTACCTTGCTATCATCAATTTCTCTCTGTTGTCTGTTGAATCCAATCCATTCTGTGTTTTACCCCATCACTCTTCTAAAACTGTTTTTACTAAACTAATCAATGACTTTCTTATTAAGATTGGCAATGGCTTTCATTGATAGAAAATCGATGTTACTAAATTCATTGTTTAATTTTCATTTCTCTCCTGACTTGACCTATCAGCACTCTTTGATATGATTGATTACTTAGTCTTCTGTGAGATCTTTTCTTTCCTCTTGGAAAATTATTTATGATGTTTGAATAGAAGAGTAAAATGATAAAATTTTACTTCAGAGTCATCTTGTTAGAATAAAAAAAGAGAAAAAGAAATATAAAAAGAATTGCCATCATCAAAGGGATGGGTAATAATCAACATAATTAGATTGTGTTCCTATAAAAATAAAGTATAGAAGATATATTTTAAATATAGAACTAATGCAAAATGCAGCTGATTTGATATTAAAGTGAGAGTAAAAAAAAAAAACCCTGTATTTGCAGTAACAAGTAACCCTCTAATGTCAGTGGCTTACAGTAGTAAGCATTTATTCCTTATTCACAATACATGGCACAGCTGTGAATTACCTGCTGTGACTTGACTTGATTTGTTTTCTTAAAACTAGACCCAGACTGAAGAAGCAACCCCTGTTTGGGATGTCTTTTCTTAAGACAGAGGGGAAGGGCAAAAGAGGCAGCGGAAACTTGCACTGACCCTTAAAGGTTCTGGCATATCCCGTGTATGTTCATATTCCATTGGCCAAAACACATCACATGGCCAAGGCCAAAAGTCATGAGATAGATATGTATAATTCACAAAAAGGGAAAGTAGATAGAATATTTGTAAATAATCATACAGCTTTCTATAGTGGCAATTCACACTAGTTTCTTTCCCTCTAAAGTGATTGTGAAAATGATGAGCAGAAATAGAAGATGTAGTAGAAGGGATGGATTTGGGAAGGGAGAAGATGAATTCAGTAAGAAACATATTGTGTGTGGGCTGAACATTCAGGAGGAGATGTCAGGCAGGCAGTTTGAAATGGAAAACTGGCACTTAGGAAAAAGGACAGGCTAAAAATTTTGAGTAGAGCCAAGAACAGATTATTTGGGAACACAAGATTTTGGCAAAGGAGGATGAGGAGATATAACTACAAGAAAGAGACTAGCTGGTTCGCAAACTCAAATGTTGACTAAAATGCATCTTGATAATAATGCCAATTGGTGATCTACAACTAAGTCATCCAGACTCATTCAGCAGTGGGTTTTGAGTTCTGTAAATTTGTCAGCGACAATGTGGCATAGAAATTAAAAGTACAAGCTTAGGAATGCAAAAGCTGGGTTTCCCTGCCTGCTCAGCCATTTTGTAAATCTTAGCCGAGATTGGGTAAGTTACTTCACTTCTCCAAGCTTGTATCCTTTTCTGCAAAATAATTAACAACGATGTTTACCCTTGCAGGATTATTGAGAGGATTAAATTAAATTATGCCTATAAAATGTTCAGATAGTTCCTGGCTCATTTTAACTAATGAATTGGTATAAGTAATATTGCTAACAAAATTGCATAAAAGAAAACACTGACTCTGGCTTTGTTTACATTTGTGTTAATAGGAGTCTCTTCTTGAAGCATATGTTCTCTATTTACTAGTGTTGAAAATTTTATTGACAACTTTACAAGAATGTCTGGGATGTGTATTATTAGGCAATTATGTGAAAAATGCAAATAAGATTCATTTCATTTATAAAACATATGCAGCATTTTAAATAATAACATATTTATTATTTGATTCTTTACGCCCAAATGCTCAGGTCTTGTTCCTTCCAAGAGTATGGCTGCACAGCACACATACTTATTGCTACCAGTATTTTTATCACAGTGAATTTATGAGAGTCTGGTTGGACAATGTGAATACTATTTACCTGCAACCTCTTAAATTTGTATGCCTAATGAGAAGTCATACAGTAGTAAACATTATTTAAGGGGATTAATCATTGCTGAGGGATCTTCTCATTTAACCAGCCTTGGAAGTTGGCTAGAATTAAAGACTTGGAAAGATATATCTATTCTACTGCCGGCATTTCTGCAGTCCCTCTGTGGTACAGATTCACTTTGCATTTTATTCTTTCCTCTATTATCACTGCTTTCCATCGTTACATGTCCTCATCTATGTGTTGGGATCCCAGTGGTTTCACTGGGTTTCTTTCATCGTAGTAAAAACTAATCTTTCATGAAGAAGACACCCTATATGACACCAACACTTTTTCCTATTTTTGAATTACCTGCCTATGAAGTCTTTAAAACTGTCAATGAAACAATAGATTTTCTGGAGCCTGTAGCCCATATTGCTCTTTTATGTTATTTTTGTGGGTTTCCTGTCAAATAGTTTTTGGTGTTTATTTTCTTTAAGCATCACTAGCCATTTGTTAGGCTGCAGGGCTGATGAAAATCCAGACTTCCATATGAGATTTACAGATGTTGTAGAATTAGAGAAAATTAGCTTCAGGTCTGGCAGTGATTTTCTAAAAATGGTTCCATTGATCTCACTGAAATCAGGGATTTCTTTGCTGAGCTGCCAAGATACATAAATTTTCTATGAGAACTGATTTTGTAACAGACCTTGACATGTATGGTCTAATTCTAGAAAACAAACTTCTAGCTGAAAATCAACAGCCTAAAAGAGGATTAAAGATTATGTTGGTATCCGCATGCATATTTTGTCCTGTATAGCACAGAGGAGTAGGGAAAGTCACTGGACACATTCAGAAGGAACCCCAAAGCGTCTAGATGTTACCAAAGTAACCACCCTGGAAATTGCAATGTACAGCAAGAAATGAGTATTTCAGAGATGGGGTTGTAATCTGGGTGGGAATTAATGCTTGGTTTTATGTCATTTGACTTAAAAAAAAATGACAGCAATGTTAGTGAGTCGTAATCTAGCAGTGGTCAAGGAGACAATTATAAAATGTCAGCTCTAACCTTCTTGTCTTTCTCTAGAAATAGTGGTTCATAAAATGTAAGTTAGGAAGTTAATTTTCTTCTTTTGATTTTTTTTTTCTGTACATATTCCTTCAGTGTTTTAGAAATAACATGGCCAGCTAATTATTTTTATGGTTCTATATATATTTTAGATTCAATTAGGGATCTATTTATTTGTCCTAGTTTCACAGATAAATTATAATAATAGCAAATTATAGCAGATTAATTTGAATCTTCACTTACAGATCAACATAATTAATATGAACTATTTTGTTTATTGCAAAAGGAGTATCAGAGAACAGTATCACAGAAAGCTTTTGCTAAATTAAAAGCAACACACCTCTCTTCCAAGCGTAATTGATGCTACCATTTTGTTTTCCTTTCTAGTATTTCTTCATATATATATGATATATATGTGATATATATATCATATGTGAATGAACTCATATAACTTATGAGGGTCATTCAATTTTATATGCTTCTTATTCACTTAACATAATGGTTTTTACAATTTTTGTTAGCAAGACTTTATTGTTTTAACTATACAATTCAAATAATATATATAAAATACATTAAAATCAATTAGCTGTTCTGAAATGCATGTGAAGAAAAATAAGTGTATAAATGACATATACAAAATATAACAGTCTAAAATATAAAATTCATTCAATTATTGTCTTTTCCTTCCAAATGTCTTTCCAACAAAGAATAAAACACTATTATTATAGAATGTGTGAATAGATTATCACTGCAAACAGTATTATCTTAGCTGAGTGGACAGAGGGAAGACCCAGTGATCACACTGGTCTTGCGATTTTTCCTTTCACTTTCACCTTCCCTTAGTTTGTTGACATGCACTATTGTATAAAATCACAGATGCTGCTAATAGTGTCCTCATTCGAAAGGAAAAATTAAAAAAAACTTCATTCTACTTTTTTCTTCTCTCTTTGTCCTCTTAAGAGAGAAGATCAGGAAACAACTAAAATAAGCAAACCTCTAATCTGGAACTCTATTTAAATCCTACTATTCTTTTGACCACAGCAGCTCTCTAAGTCTTGCCTACCTTAGGCAGCAAGTACATACTTTTACAGGGTCCCCAGAGAATTTGAAGATGGGCTGCCTACCCAGAATCGGAGAGTGTGAGCTGGAAAATCACTGTGTGTCCCACATCACTGTATAATGTGACCAAAAGTAGACATATCATACTAGCAAAGACAGGATCCAAGAAAACACTGACACATGCAAACATTTATTAAAGCCCCAAACATCTTCTCTTATCAGCATTTGGATTAGTAATTTTAGCTTTGGACCTTTCACTAGGAACTGTACAGTTTATTGCTAATAGGTGTCATTGATCTCTTAGTGTTTGGGATTATGAAAGGATTCTATTCTCCATGTGTGAAATCAACATAATAGGAATGTTTGTGCCTTGCACTGTCTTTGCAAATATGGCAGGTCAGGTAATTTATATTTGGTATTTAGTCAATCACTTTACCATTTTTTTCCATACCACCATTCTCTTCCCCTTTTCCCAAAAAAGTCAATTTATGGACTTCAACCAATTTGTAAGTTCAGATTTCTTTCTTCTGAGGTTTTAATTCAAGTAGAGAAAATAAGTGAACACAGGTGGGACAAACAAGGAAAAAAATACATGCTAGACCATAAAGTAATGTTATAATTATTATGAAAGCATTCAGATGGCCATTTTAACATATTTTTAAAGCCACCATTTTAGCATATTAAGAGAACCACAGCTCTTTGCTTTGTTTAAACAAGCATGCTGGTATTTCTGATTTATCAAAAACTAATCTATAAAGCCTCTGAATATGTAGGCTTGTCAAAAATATACTGTATTTAACTCTGTAGAGGTTTCTTTTCCTTATTTTTAAGATGAAATAAACTTCACTGCAGTTATTTTTATTAGTTTGGATGCTGATTTTTAAGTTTACTATTATGAATGATTTTTGTAATGTTCATTCAGTTTGAAGGTACCAGTTAGTTACAGCATCAAGAATGGAAATTACAACTCAAGGTTTGATGAGATACTAGTTGGTTCCCCTCTGCCTCTTCACCATGTGTAAGTTGACACCTGTGATAGGCAGTATACATCCATCCTGTTGACAGTACTTCCTTAGACACCGCATCTAACTCATAAAGAATAATTTGTCATCCGAGGGATTCAGTGTATCTGTCCAACTTCATCTTCCATTCCTCTTTAACTTAAACCTTGATCACCAGATGGGCTAATATCCTAAAGCTCTAAGCTTTTGGTCTGCCTTCAGAATCTACTCAGAATTACCTACCTCTCATACTTGGATTTAAGCTCTTTCTCTTCTACACTGGACTGCCTGACTTTTATATGATCTTGTTTGCATATTTTATTAATTTACCTCTATCGCCTTGTTGCAAAATTAGAATCATTGTCTAGGTTTATCTATCTCTCTTATCTCCAGTATGCCCTGAATCAAGCAATTGCTACTGTACTTTGTATATGACTTCCTCCCCCTACCCAAATACATATATATATAAAGTTGAATTATACATATATAGAGAGAGAGTTGAATTAAATTGAAAGTGTTCCTATACACATACTTCTTTGATTTTAGTACTACAAATGATTGTGGATGGTATAATACTAAGCAATACAAAATTCAAAAGTGTTAAGCAGTTTATCCAAATTCTAATTTAAGCTTGTTTGAATTTAAAACCTTTTCTACTAACATTAACCATATTGCCTGAAGATGCCTGATGTCACCACAGAAATTTTGTCTTAAATGATTCCAAGTTGTTAGATTAATGTAAAGTATATGATAAGCTTTTTGGAACATTTTCTCAGTGATCATGGTGCCATCAGTGCTAAATAGAACTTTGTTGCCAGTATATCGTGAACCTCATTACAGAGTAACCCTGAGCACTTCTTTTGTAGGTTCTGGTTAAAATTGATACCATATATATTTTAAAAAATATTTTGAGTTTTTCAGGCACAAAAACTGCTATAGTTGACACATCATACCACTGTCTTTATGACCTATCTTTAAAGTGATACAAAGAGCTACTATAATAGTTGCTTTCATGTTTCTAAATTCATTGACTTCAAAGATAAAAGTCAAAAAGATGTGAAAATTCCATTACAGTCTTTTCATGGGATCTATCTTTTCACTGTCAAACTCTAACAATAAAATTGAAAGATGAATGGTGTTTTGCAAGGTGTCAGAAGTACTTCTGTGCTGTGCTGTATTCTGTGTGTGTGTGTGTGTGTGAATATGTGCAAACAGACATAAATTTTAGCTTTTTACTCAAATATGATATTGGGAAATGATACAATATAATTCCAAAGTATATAGTTTACATTTAAAATGCATTTTTGAAATAGACTTGATTGCTAACATAGCTAATTAATGCAGACTTTACTTATAGTATGTGCTTAAAGGGTTCAAGATCATAGAAATAATATCTGTAATTTCTATTGCTGTTTTGGGATGGAAAAGCTCAGTCGAATATAGTAATAGTAGTAACCTTACCTTTGCCCTTAATGTTGACTTCAGAATAGAGTTATGTTGGATTCCTTGAAGGTACATTATTAGCCCTATCTTGCTAAAATGCATAACTCTTTGATTAATGTTGATAATTTTAATTTGTAAAGCATTGAAAGTTCAGCAATTGATTCTGTGATAAATATTCACTACTCAGCATGCTCAACTGACCAGTAATTTAATTCAAAACAAATGTTAACTGAAAACAGTATGTTAATCAGAGTCCATAAAATTCACCTGTTAATAGGCTACATTTCTTGTGCAATTTTTCCTTTTCTTATTTTCGTTTTTAAACACAGACAGAATATACAGAATCACTATCCTGCAGAGTACATTCCCCATAAAGCACTCACTCACTCTAAATTAAAGAGTTGTCATAATGGAAAGAAAGAAAATGATAATTTTGCGAATATTTCTTACCCCGGAATTCATTCATTATTCATTCACCAAATATCCACACCTACAGTATATAGCACTGGGGACACAGTAGTGCACAAGATAAACCAGGACACAGATTTCATATAACCTAGAATTTTGCAAAATTTCTTGAATTCTAGAAAGTTGACATTCAAATTCAGGGTTACTGTAACATTGCAAACAGGTACCTGTACAAATTGGGAGAAATGCATGCAAAGAAAAATAAATCTATAAATGATGTATTAAAAACAAAGTATAACAGGTTTAAATACAAACTCATTCAATTACTGTCTTTTCTTATCAAACAGAAAGGACGTTGGAGGGGTGGGAAGAGGCCTGCCTCATGTAAGATAGTTTGTTGATATTGAGGGAGGGCCGTAGTGTATAAAATAATAGATCTTTAAACATTTGCTCACACTTAGTATGGTAATATTTTTCTAACACCAGAAAGAAACTCATTTCACCCTTTGAAAGTGTTAATTATTTTCTAAAGTGTTTCATCCATATTCACTTGGGCCTTCAGCCAAATTTTAAGGCTATTTTAAGTTAGGAAATACAGACCTTGTTTCTCCCTGCTGCAAAGCACAGGACAGTGTATGTACTTGGCTTTCATATATTAGGTATTAGCTGGTTGGTTGGTTAAATCCCCTGGGGAAACATGCCAAACCATGTCTACTTCCTGCAGTAATTTTCATTTGGTCGAATCCTGGTGGACAGATTTTGTTCTGTTGATCTTTACAAGCCCGGTAAGCACCTAGCAAATTCCTGAAGTATGAATGAATAAATAAAAGAAGAATGAGTTAACAATATACAATGAATATGAATCATTAACATTTTCAAGTTTCTGTGGCAAAATTTGTGACAGTCTTTACTGTGAACAAGCAAATTCAGGTGTAGGTTGTACATAATGCACTTTTATTTGTTATTTAACAATTAAAATGGGCTAAAATTAAGAATCTCAGTTACAGATAATTACTCATCTATCTTTTTCTACATTTCATATGCTCACAGAGGACAAAAGCTAATTTTTACTTGCCTTTCTATAATCAGCAATTAGTACAGAGCCAGAAATATAGCAGGCACTCAATAAATCAATTATGGAGCACAAGAACAGAGGGAACATTTCGATCTCTGGTTAGGAAATCCAAAGTGCCCTTCAATCTCATGGAGCGTGACATTGTAATGGAAGTAATACAGCGAGTCTAGATATTGTTTTTGGAAATAAAACACATAACACTATGGTATAAAGATTTGTACAGCAGTGGAAAAGGTATAGGGAGTAGAGACAATAAACCCTCTGTTTTAGTTTGCCAAAACAAAGACACTCTGGGGATTAAAAAAAAAAATACAGTTTTAAGTAGAAAATCAAACTCTTTGAAAAAATAAAAATGAAATACACAAACTTATTTACCAAGTAAAATTGTTTCTTACCCCAAATCATCTTTAATTTTAAATTTAGAAAACATATTGATCCCAAAGGACTGTTGTTTACAGAGACAAGGCTTAAAAATAATAATTTTAGTTACTTATTTTTCTTTTTTAGAGATAGGACCTCAGTTTGTCATCCAGGCTGGAGTACTAGAGTACAGACTGCTTGGGCTCAAGCAGTCTTCCCCAGCATCTGGGACTATAGGCACACACCATCACGCCTGGCTGAATTTTTAATTTTTTTTTTAGAGATGGAGTCTCGCCATGTGGCCCAGGCTGGTCTCAAACTTCTGGTCTCAAGCAATCATCCCACTTTTGCTTCCCAAAGTGCTGGGATTACAGGCATGCACCACCGTATCTGACCTAGTTTGTTTTTTAAGGTGAATTTCTAACATATCAATTTTGAATACAATCTGAGGATTAGATATTTATGCTATGTGTCTATTAATTTAAGAGTTCATCTGAAAGCACTGTAACAAAAATGGTTTGTAAAATCTTGAGCCAGTTGAAATCAGCTTGTCTTTTACACCAAAATACGCATAGAAAATATTTATTTCAAATGCCTGAGATTTAATCTATGTCCAGGTTGTTAAATAATGGACTCTTTTTTTTTTTAACTGAAATAAGTCAATGGATATAATGGTGCAACATTTTAATGAGAAGAAAGTAATTTCCCAAGCCAAAAAAAAAATGCACTTTGTAAAATGGAAGAAATTACTAAGATGATTGCAAACTGCATATTTAAACTTCGAAGATATTAACACTGTCATATCAATCAAGAATATCCTAAGGCATTTAGCCTAATTATAAGACTTTGTAAATATACAATTATAAATATGTAGTATTTTATTTACTTCAGTTATTCTTTAAAATACTAAGGAATATGACGAACATTGAGGAAACAGTGAAGATGTTTTTAATTACCAGGTTATAAATCTGAAGCAAATAATATCTAACATAGTTCCTTGTACGTCAAAAATATTAAAGATATTTCTTGGCTTGGCCAGGTGTGGTGGCTCACACCTGTAATCCCAGCACTTTGGGAGGCCGAGACAGGCAGATCACGAGGTCATGAAATTGAAACCATCCTGGCCAACAAGGTGAAACCCTGTCTCTACTAAAAATACAAAACTTAGCTAGGTGTGGTGGCATGTGCCTGTAGTCCCAGCTACTTGGGATACTGAGGTAGGAGAATTGCTTGAACCCAGGAGGTGAAGGTTGCAGTGAGCCGAGATCCTACCACTGCACTCTAGCCTGGTGACAGAGTAAGACTCCATTTCAAATATATATTTATAAATATGTAAATATATATATATTTGTTGACTTGATAGCATATTTGATATGTTTCATGTAATGCATTTCCTTTGTCAGTATACTACCATAGCACAGTACATGAAACCTCTGTACCAGAATATCTTACAAGTTATTTAGGCATGATAATAAGATATTCTAATTTCTGAAATTGACTTCTATAAATGTCCTCAATCACTTCAAATTCAACTCTTGAAGAGACAACGAGAGAGAAAAACAGAAAGAATATGAATGTAAGCACAAAGTGCAAACATATTTGTACATGTTTAACAAGAAAGAGAACACTTGAAGAAGTACAGAGTAGCTCAGTGTGACTACATGTAGGTAAACAACGGGAGAGGAGGCTAAACCTTAGGCCAAGATCAGACTTTGAAGAGTGTTTGTACCATGCTAAAGTTTACAGAATTTATTCCTGCTCTTTGAGGGTGCATTGCAAATCCAGGCTAGAGGGAGAGATACCAGTTAGGGGAGTACAGCAACAATCTACTGGGAAATGGTGAGGTGTTTCGTGAAGACAATGGCAACACAGATCAAGACATGCAGATGGAGGAAATAAAGATCCAGTTGAGCTTGGTGACCAGTTGGATATAGGTTGAGATAATGCATGGTGGAGCAATCTAGGTTTTTGTCTTGGGTAGGTGCTTCCATGATAGTACTCAGAATGAATCATATAGTTGTGTAGGTTGAATCCCACCCATATTTGCACAATAGAGAGGCTGTCTAGCTGAAATCCAGATGACACTCTGCATGCTAAGCTATGCTTCATGGAACTGTACAAAGGCAGTTGCTACATAGGCTAGTGGCAGATCTGGAAGTAACCTATATGGAATATAGGAGATGAGGTGGCTTTGGTATAAACCCTACTGATAAATTTTATTTCCTGATCCTATTATTTTGACTCATATTAGCCGAAGAAGAGTATTCAGTATTTCATATCCTTGAAGGTAAGACAGGGTAGTATTAGATTAACTATTTGGCAAATAAAAGGGATCAAGTCTAAGATCAAGCCCATGAATCAACACCTCATAGGATATGTCCCAACCAATTATACGGCTTCCCCTATAAATAAAATCTAGTTCTTTTCTCCGGAGAGGAACAGGGAATAACATCATAACCTGTGCTACAAACTGCTTGAACAGGAGCTACTTCTCTCCAAGGCTTTATATCATTCTTTCTGGCAGGCCCCTCTGTTTGTCCTCACCAAATCCTGGGAAATTTATTTCTGCTCTAGTGATGTAAAAGCTCTCTCTTTGAGATGAAGGGCTGCCCAATTTACCAGATCTGTATTAGTCTGTTCTCGGTGCTAATAAAGACATACCTGAGACTGAGTAATTTATAAAGGAAAGAGGTTTAATTGACTCACAGTTCCACATGACTGGAAAGGCCTCACAATCATGGCAAAAGATTAAAAAGGAGCAAAGTCACATCTTACATGGCTGCAGACAAGAGAGCATGTGCAGGGGAACTGCTCTCCATAAAACCATCAGATCGTGTGAGACTTATTCAGTATTACAAGAGCAACACACAGGAAAAACCCGCCCCATCAGTTCAATTACTTCCCACTGGGACCCTCCCACAACACATGGGGATATGGGAGTTACAATTCAAGATGAGGTTTGGGTGGGGACACAACCAAACCATATCAAGTTCTTTCTTTGTTACTGGGTATCATATCCATTCTGTTGAGGTTCTGAGCCTTTCCAGTTACCGTAACTCCTCTATCTCCTGTCTGTGCTAAGACTCAGTGACCTCTCTCTGGCTTGCTTCTGCTTTCTCCTGACCTTTTCTGTGCATGTGCTCACTCTAGTTTGCCCACCTGAGGTGAGAGATGGTCCAGGTTAGCAACAACAATCTGTGGACTGAAATCCTCTTTAGGGAAGAAGCAAAATTCAAATGGAAGTTACTAAACCAAGCTCAGAAACAGAGACCAGGGTGTGGGAAGTAAGGCAGTAGCCTGAGAGCAGCTGCCAGTGTTTTAGACCTGGAGATATGTTAGGTCATCAGCAATGAGGAGACTGCCTGGAAAATCCTAGAAAATTAAGACATCTGGTCAGGCAAGGTCATATCACCAGCACACTTCCCTTTTCAAGTTGCATCCCTTTCCTCTGTTAAGAGGATTCAAGTGTCATTCTTGCATTTTATCTTCTCTTCTATATCCATGCTTGCAATATAAGGAGACAGCAGTTGGCTGTTTGTGCTAGAAAATATAAATGGCCATTTTGAAAGCATGCCAGACAGGATCTGCAGCAAGTTTTCAATGTTACTGCTGCCATCTGTTGTTCTTCGGTGCTGGGATGTGAATCTCTTGGCAAACATCTCTCTAATTCTGAACTATCTTTCACCCCCGTCTAGAGATACTCACTGAAGTGCCTTTTTAAAGCAATGTTCCTTACCAAGGCAATGTTCTGAATATTTTAAAATGGAAGAATCTGGAATGTTTTTTATTATAATACATTTTGTATATCTCAAAGCAAAAATCCATTTCTTCATACTTAATCGTGATAATATTTCCCTTTTAAATATAAGAAATATTTTATTGAATTAATACTTTAACGTAGCTATTTCAAGTAAGATAAAACATAATGGATTTCTGTTTTCAACCTTGTTCACAGTTACCTCTGTAACTAAGTTGTTGAGCTTTATCTAAGATTTTTTATTTTTATATAATGTTTCCCTTTTCAATTAACCTTGAAATTGTAGTAATTTGGGAACTTCTGTTCCTCCGAAAGAGAAAGCTGATGCCAAAGATATTTCAAGGGAGAAAGAAGGTTTTTCAAAGGAGAGCTAATTTAGCTCAGACTTAATAGCTGTGACTGCTATTTACTAAGCAGAATGCCTATAACTAAATTCTCAGATATCCAAAAAATAGCCTGTACATTCTCAAAAGTATTTTTCTAAGTTAAGGTAAAAGTTGTGTCTCTGTAGCATCTTACTGATTCTATATTCTCATTCTGCCATAATAATGTCACTAAATAAATGTTTGATGCACTAATAAATGAATAAAACTATTCATGGTAATGATTCTTTACAAAAACAGCTAAGTTTTGTAATTTTGGTTTTTTTAATTAAAAATATAAATATAAAAACATTTTCAAAAGGCTTGAATTTCTAGTTAAATGTACACATTTTAAGTTGTTGTCTGTCTTTAAAAATAACTTTTCCACACACTGTAATATCTAAAACATCATAATATTACTATAAAACATCAACAAATAGGCCAGTGGAAAACATTTGGTAATCACTAAAAATGTTAAGACTTGATAAGTAAATCACAGTAATAAATAGAAAAGAAATAGTTGTATAAAAAAGGATTCTCACATTTCTCACCTTACCATAAAAATGGAATATAAAAGAAGGAAGAGGAGGATAAATCAAATGATATCATAAAATTTTCTGGGAGAAAATATTACAGGAGAAAATATGAAATATTTATAGAGTTGACTGAAACATTTTTGAAACCTATACATAAAAATATCATTAATTAAAAGGAAAAACAAAGAAACAGATTTGGGAAATATTTGAAACTGTTTTTTAACATTTAAAAATGTAATACAAATGGATTATTTAAACTCAGTTGCAAAAATACACAAAGGACATTGACAATGTCTGGAAATGAAATTAGCTAAGTAAGTTATAGAAAAACTCAGTCTCACAATTTGACAAATGTAACTTAAAACAATTAATATAATTAGTAACTATTTTTACATGTCAAAACTTTTGAATTACTAAAGGAAACCACAATACCTGAAAGTATCCAGGGTTTTTTTCTTTATAATATTGGCACTGTCATATGGGTGGCAGGAATTGAAGTGATATTGTTTCTTCAGTTATTAAGTTGCACCTGCAGTGTTTCAAATGTCCAAATCCTGTGAATCAGTAATTCTCTTTTTGTATATTTATCCTAAGACAATAATTCTAAACGTAATCTTAATATATATGTACAAAGTTATTCATTGCAGTGTTATTTATAATGGTTAGAAAATTGTAAAATGCTTTATGCATCATAAAATACAAATTGTTAAATCTATAATAGTCCATATGATATAATTATATCATTATTATAAATAATGAGTTAGAAAATAATTTAAGAGCATTAAAATAATTATAAGGCAATATAAAGTGAATGAATAATGTACAGATACTATAATCAGCAGAGTGTTAACTAGGTAAATTTTCATGTGTGTGTATAATACTTCCTAAAAATGACTAGACAGAAATCATCAAAATGCTAATGGTGGTTACTTCTGGGTGGGATTACAGATCATTTACTTTGTTCCTTTTATGTATTTCTGCACTGCCCAGTCTTCCACAGTGAGCATATATTGGTTTTTAAATTTATATAAGATGGAAAAAGATACCAAATGGTCTTCAATGAATCCTGGAGTTAACTTTCATGTGTGTCATATGTTATATTCTAAAGTTACCACAAATAGAAGACTTTTAAACCAACTTGTACCTATTTCAACTATATAACAGCATCTTTAAAATGAGCATTGAGTTAAACTACCAAAACCATCGTGAGGATTATTCAAGTAATGTGTTTAAACAAAAGAAATTTTAATAAAATTACTTTATCACCTTTGTGGTTTCAGCCCATTTAAAAAAATAGATGTTTCTACTCTTCTTCTCCTTTGTGATTTCAGCCCATTTAAAAAAATAGATGTTTCTACTCTCCTTCAGGTATCATTAAAACATAAACTTCTGCCTGACTGCATAAATCCCTTTTAAACTAATGTTACTTATTACGTTTAACTAAGTCTACCTAGGACTTCCTTTTATAAAGAAAAGAGCTTTCCATTTTTTGTTCACCTAGCCCTTTCTAATGCCACAATAGAACAGCTGTAAATCTTCATTATTTATATTCTAGAGAAAGTAAAAGGAAATAAAAAGGTCAGTGTATAAAGTTTATTGGTTGTTCTCTTTACTCAAAACCCATATGGTATTAATGTTAGTCTCTATGAATATTTCCTGGATAAAATCAGAACATTAAGCACATACTAAAAATAATAAGAATGGAAAGACTTTAACCTTATGTTTATATGAATTTCTAGTTTATCAAGAAGTTTGTAGGCTATAGACTATCAAGTCTTAGGCTACGATATAGTAACCTCATATAGACTTCCCTTGATATATGAAAATAATGGTACTAAGTACAAACAGAAGATGAGATTGAAATGATGCTTTGAGTCCTCTCAATTGTTTTTTTTTCCCTGCACTTTCCCCAAAATTGTTTTATGCCTATATTGTAGGAAAGCATACAAGAGACCTAGAGTCTTTTTTTTTCTTTCATCACTTTCCAATCAACTGCAAATCCTATCATTGTTACTGCAAAATAGATCTTGAAACTCCCTTCTTTTGATTTACTTGTAACTCCCCATCAAAAACTGAAGAACGTCACAATAATTCATTAAGCTCCCCTCTTGCACTCTACCTTTAATATATTTATAGCACTCAAATGTTTTTAAAACATATCTGCTTATGTCATTTTACTGCTCAATACTATTGCACTTCTAAGATACTCTAATTTCTTAGCACTGTATATAAAATCCTTTAAGGGCTGCCCTGCTCACCTTTTCAGCCTCAGAACTATTTATTTTCTTTTGCTTGCTGTACTTGAACCACTGGTTCTTAATTTTTGTTACTTCCAGGTTTTTACACTTATTTTTACAATAAATGTGAAATACACTTTTTGACAATATTTACAAATGTTTCTTATTTTTCTTTATTGCTCTTTCCCCTAATGTTAATCTTCATTTGCCTGCTTAATGACTATCTAAAGTTATCTCCTCAAAGAAGCAGTTCTTTATTCACCCAAATCTTCTAGTCCCTGTCTGGAGTTTTCTTCTCACTTAATCCCCTTGGTTTTTGCCACAATTTGTAAGAATTTGCAATTTGGAGTGTTAGAATGAGGGAATGAATCACAGGTAATGACTACGGTTTGTGACTATGTAAGCCTGGATTCATTATTGATTTATTCCATAAACATGGAGTCACTACATTTAGTCAAATGCCAATCTTAGGCAGTGAGACTCTCTCTGAAAGAGAATCTGCTTCCCCCACCATAAACCACAAAGCGAAACAACTCAGAATGTACATAAATTACAGAGTGGAAGCACACTAGAAGTAAATACAGATGTGGAAGAGGTAAAGTGTCCTTGAAAATCATGGAAAGATTCATAAAGGGAATAACATTTTAACTGGATTCTAGACCAGTTATTCAAGCTCCACCAGGTTGCACAGTTAATAAGCAGTGACAGGATGACATACCTTAGAAGGTGAAAGGAATCTTTTTTAAACTGCTGTAAAAGTCATGTACATATACATTTTATAGGTCAAGAGGAATGTATTTAACATAAAATCATTTTAGTTTATCAGTGTTTATATAGACTTAGGTTTTTCTGATTCAAAACCTCTTTTAATGACTTGTGCTTTTCTTCATGGTAATAAAACATTTTCCGAGGAAGTGCTGAATAAATCTTCCTTAAAATACATTTTATTGCTTTCTATCAATGACCCTGAAGTAATACAGAATTTACACTTCAGTGGTTGCAGTGCTCAAACTTGACAGGCAGTGCACTGTGTTTGCTGATACAAGAGGTCTGATGTAGAGCTAAGTGGTTTTGTGGTCATTTAGTTTTCAGGAGACAATAATTGACTTAGCATTTTGATACTAAAACCCGAAGCCTAACAGTTAATTCTTGGTGTTTTAAATTATTATTGCAAAGATTATTGTGCCTAATAATATGAAAATATTTTATATAATATTTAAAAAGTATATCTCTTTCTTGGTATTATTTAAATTACCATAAAAATGGGGGGGGGGAAGTTATACTGAAATGCAATAGGATGTTTTAAAAGTGGTCCCTTGATTTTGTTAAGTGTTTCCTAGTTTTCCTCTGTAAACAAGAAGTGTACCCAGAAGTTTTCACGAAATGGTCTCATGAATATCTAAGGTTACAGTCCGTAGTCTCATCTGAGACAAGGAACGTCCCTTCCACCTATGAGCCTGTAAAATCAAAAGCAAGCTAATTACTTCCTAGATACAATGGGAGTGCAGGTATTGGGTAAACACAGCTGTTCCAAATGAGAGAAATTGGCCAAAATAAATGGGTTACAGGGCATGCAAGTCTGAAATCCAGCTGGGCAGTTAAATTTTAAAGCTCCAAAATGATCTCTTTTGACTCCATGTCTTACAACCAGGACATGCTGATGCAAGAGATAGGTTCCCATGATCTTTGGCAGCTCTGCCTCTGTGACTTTGCAGGGTGTAGCACCCCTCTCGGCTGCTTTCACAGGGTGGCATTGAGTGTCTGTGTCTTTTCCAGGAACAAGGTGCAGGCTGTTGGTGGAACTACCATTCTGGGGTTTGGAGGATGATGGCCCTCTTCTCACAGCTCCACTAAGCCGTGCCCCAGCAGGGACTCTGTGGGAGCTCTGACCCCAAATTTCCCTTCTGCACTGCCCTGGCAGAGATTGTTCATGAGGGCCCTGCCCCTGCAGCACACTTTTTCCTGGGCGTCCAGGCATTTCCATACATCTTCTGAAATCTAGGTGGAGGTTCCCAAACCTCGATTCTTGACTTCTGTGCACCTGCAGGCTCTACACCACGTGGAAGCTGCCAAGGTTTGGGGCTTGCACCATCAGAAACCATGGGCTGAGCTGAACCTTGGTCCTTTTTAGCAATGGCTGGAGTGGCTGGGACACAGGGCACCAAGTCCCTAGGCTGCACACAGCAAGGGCACCCTGGGCCTGACCCACAAAATCATTTTTTCCTCCTAGGTTTCTGGGTGGGTGAAGGGCAGGGCTGCCATGAAGACCTGTGACATGCCCTGGAGACATTTTCCCCATTGTCTTGGGGATTAACATTGGTTCCTTGTTACTTATGCAGATTTCTGCAGCCCACTTGAATTTCTCCTCAAAAAATTGGTTTTTCTTTTCTACTGCATCATCAGGCTGTAAATTTTCTGAACTTTTATGCTGTTTCCCTTTTAAAATGCAATGCTTAACAACACCCAAGTCACCTCTTGAATGCTTTGCTACTTAGAAATTTCTTCTGCCAGATACCCTAAATCATCTCTCTCAAGTTCAGAGTTCCACAGATCTCTGGGGGGGGGGGGCAAAATGCCACCCGTCTCTCTGCTAAAACATAACAAGAGTCGCATTTGCTCCAGTTCCCAGTAAGTTCCTCATCTCCGAGACCACCTCAGCCTGGACTTTATTGTTTATATCCCTATAAAAATTTTTGTCAAAGCCATTCAACAAGTCTCTACTCCAGACTTTCCCACATTTTCCTGTCTTGTTCTGAGCCCTCCAAATTGTTCCAACCTCTGCATGAAACCCAGTCCCAAAGTCACTTACACATTTTTGGATATCTTTTCAGCAACTCTCTACTCTACTGGTACCAACTTACTTTGTTAGTCTGTTTTCACACTGTTGATAAAGACATATCCAAGACTGGAAAGAACAAAAGGTTTAATTGGACTTACAGTTCCACATGGCTAGGGAGGCTTCATAATCATGGCAGGAGATAAAAGGCATTTCTTACATAGTGGCAGCAAGAGAAAATGAAGAAGATACAAAAGCAGAAACCCCTGATAAAACCATCAGATCTTGTGGGACTTATTCACTGCCACTAGGACATGGGTGTCCTATGGGTGATACCGCTCCCATGATTCAAATGATCTCCAACCAGGTCCCTCCCACAACACATGGGAATTATGGGAATACAATTCAAGATGAGATTTGGGTAGGGACACAGAGCCAGACTATATCCATGGATTTCTTATATTTTTGCTTTTAATAACACAAACAAAAAAATACATCCTTAAAAGGCTAGAGGTGAGAAGGTGTTTTTATGGAAATCAAAAATAATATAACCTTGGTAAACAGTATTCTTAAGATTGTAGTTGAATTAGAAAGCAGAGTACATCTAGAAGATTCAGTAGTAAGCGTGTTTCTTCGATTAATGGAAAATTTGAATAGCCTAGCTGATTCAGCCTAGCTGATTGAGATTGAGGTTACTATTAAATGCCTGAAGTATAAGAATTGGTTGTTTATGTAAACAAAATATCTGTTTTACATGTACTTGTACATGTATAAGTAGGACAGTTGAGCCCCAGTAACATGAAATATCAAAGAGCATGACTTGAATACCTGCGATATGAAGTGCTATTACATCAAAAAAGAGGTGTGTGCTGAAAAATTACGTACAAATGGCATTTTCCTCAAATCAATTTTAAATCTTCAGAATTTCATTTTAATAATTGTTCAGTTAATATTTCAGAATCCCTCATCATAAAAAGCAGACAAAAGACCTTGAATCTATAACACATTTGTTTTCAAACAAGCCTGCCTCTAACTGTGAATCCAGGAGTGAATCCAGAACTATAAGTTAACTAAGATTGGCCCCATCGAGTTACTGAATATTGCACTTTGGGAGGCCGAGACGGGCGGATCACGAGGTCAGGAGATCGAGACCATCCTGGCTAACACGGTGAAACCCCGTCTCTACTATAAAATACAAAAAACTAGCCGGGCGAGGTGGCGGGCGCCTGTAGTCCCAGCTACTCTGGAGGCTGAGGCAGGAGAATGGCGTGAACCTGGGAGGCGGAGCTTGTAGTGAGCTGAGATCCGGCCACTGCACTCCAGCCTGGGCGACAGAGCGAGACTCCGTCTCAAAAAAAAAAAAAAAAAAAAAAAAAAATCTAAATACTAAAAGGCATGCCTCAACAATTATTTTCTTCTTGGAATCACTAATTAACCTATGTGTATCCAAACAATAATCTTCCAACAGTTTCGCTAGCTACATTTTTAATTACTTAATAGCATGTAAAATTTGTGTTTTATTATTGTTCAGTTCTGAATTTTGACATATGCATCAAGCCATGCAGCTACTACCACAAGTCTTCCTGATCACTGATCTGTCCTAAATCTCTAAACGGTTTTTTTCTTTTCTTAAATTTTGCATAAATAAAACCATACATTATGTGGCCTTTTGAATCTGGCATCTTTAACTTAACATGCTTGAAATTCATCTGTGTCATTTCATGTATCAATGGCTCAAGCATTTTAATTGTTAAGAAAATATGTATGCTGGGATCAATATCTTTCTAAATGAGTTTTTGTTCACAATGCTGAGCGTTTATTTAGGATAGATTCCTAGAAATGGTATCACTAGGTCAAACATTCAAATAATTTAAAAATATTTCATATGGCCAAATAATCTCAAAATTTTTTTACCAGTATACTTTTATGACAGTATGGAATAAATGTGTCTTTCTTATACCAATTGACAACATTAATGATAATACATAAAATATTCTTTGCTAATTTGATGAGACAGAAGTGGTATATCATTATTAGCATTTTATTACTGTGGTTAAATGACTCTACTATACAACCAGAAATATTTGGTTCAAAATCCATCTTCATTACTACAAATGAGAACTTAGGTGAGCTATTTAATCTCTTGGTGCCTCAGTCTCCTAATCTATAAAGTGAGGATAATTGTACCAATCATACAGGGTTGCTGTGAGAATTAACTGAGTTACTATAGAAAATGCAGTGGCGCGATCTCGGCTCACTGCAAGCTCCGCCTCCCAGGTTCACGGCATTCTCTACTCCAGCCTGGGTGACACAGCGCGAGACTCCGTCTCAAAAAAAAAAAAAAAAAAAAAAAAAAAAAGAAAATGCTTAGAATGGTATCTAGTCACTAGTAAGGACACTCTCTATATTACTTCTTTATTATCTAACACCTTTAATTATTAATGAAGCTCAGTTTCCTTATATGCTTTTGGGATATTTGAATGTTTTATTGGTGAATTTTCTAATAAAATTATTTGTCTACTTTTCTATGGACAGGTTAGTATTGTTCTTACTGGTTTGTTTGAGGTTCAGTTAATAAGAATTTTAAGGAGTTTGTATCACATTATCACATTTAGCAAACTTTCTGCATTTTATGTTTTTTCTTTCAGATAATGTTTGCAAAATGTAAAAAAAAAAAAAAAGGTTTCTTCATCAAGTTGGTATCTTTATCTTTTTTATTGCTTTGTGATTTGAAAATTCTTGTCCTAAGAACCAAAATATATATTTAATGAAACAGTTCTCTTCTTTTATTCATTCTGAAGTCCTTGGAATTGAATTTGGAATATGATATAAATCCTAATTTTATATTTTATGATATTCAATATTTCTAACAAATATTTAGTTAATAATCTAATCTAGGTTTCTATTGTTTCTTCTGTTTCCTTTATAATACATTTTCTGAAGTTATTTTTCCTAGACTTAAATATTAGTCCCATATTATCACAGCGGAAAAAATATCTGTTAGCTATGAATAAAAGACTTTAATCTTATTGATGCATTAATATATTTAAATGTATTGTAGAGAACATACAGATTAGAAAAGAAAAAGTATAATTGCCTTTTTCCATAGTTGACATGAATGTGTATAAAGAAAAGCTAAAAAAATCAATAAAACAACTAGAACTAATTAGTGAATTTAGCAAGATCATACCATACAAAGCCAAGATTCAAAATTCAATTCTATTTACCTACTAACAAAAAATATTTGAAATATGAAAATTTATACCATTTACAATAACATCAGAATATTGAACCATGAAGTATTTAGGAATTTATAAAATGAAATCTCCTATACCAGGAATTACAGACCATTGCTGAAATAAATTAAAGAAGACCAATATCTTTAATTTGTGAAGGGACACTTATTTGTGGATTGAGAGACAGTATTGTTAAAATATCAGTATTTCCCAAATTAATCAATAGATTCAATATAATGCTGATCAAAACACCAGAAGATGTTCTGTAGAAGTTGACAAGCTATTTCTATAATTCAAATGGAAATGCAAAAGGCAGTCACTGCCAACACCAGCATGGACTGTTTGGGTTCCAGTAGGTAACTTCACTACAGCCTCTTCTGTCAACCACATCATGACAACTGCCCAGAAGCCAGAGAAACTCCTCACACCTGACCCACTGCTACAACTACCAGCATCCAAGCAAGCTACCTGGAGGCCCAAGAATCACCCCACTGGTCACTGCCAACAGAGGTACCATTGTACACTATGCTGGGGAACAAAGATAGGCATGTAGTCAGCCCACCTCTGCTACCACTGAGGCCTAAAGACTGGCCCACCTGACATTCCAGTCCTCAGCACAACTGCATCACAGTCTCTGTTAATAACCACTCCCTAACCTACCAAGGAAATCACAAATGTCACTGACACTGTTTGTAGCCCAATAAATCATAGAGAGACTACATTACTGCACACACCCACAATCAAAGTCACATCACCCTATCCAAACAATATCACAGGTATATCTGAAGGAAAAAATTTTCCCATATGAAAGTGAATTCAAATACAAGAAGAAGTGACTGTTAAAAAAGATATGCAGATATCAACATAAGAACACAGGAAACATGAAAAAATAAGGAAATATGATAGTTTTGAAGGAACACAATAATTCTCCAGCAAGAGATCTTATCAAAAGGAAATTTTTGAAATTGCAGATTAAGAATTCAGAATATTGATTTAAAAGAAGCTCATTGAGATACCGGAAAATTCCAAAAAAAATACAAAGAAATCAGAAAAACAATTTAGAATGTGAATGAGAAATTCACAAAACAGATTTTAAAAAACTAACAAAAATGGAACTGAAAAAACTAATGGAACTGAAGGATTTATTGAAGAAAAGGCAAAATACACTCAAAAACTTCAACAATATCTTCCATCAACCAGAAGAAAGAATCTCAGAAGGTAAAGACAGGTCTTCTGAAATAATCTAGTGTGACAAAATTAAAAGAGAATAATCAAATCCTTCATCACATTTGGGACAACATTAAAGTGACCAAATATATGAATTATAGATATCCCCAAGAGTGAAAAGACAAAGAAAAGAGTAGAAAACCCACTTAATTAAATAATATATGAAAACTTCCGAAGTCTAGCAAGAGTTTTAGATATTTGGGATGCAGGAAGCTCAATGGTCCCCAGGCAGATAAAATGCAAAAAGGTCTTATACACAGCACATTATAGTCAGACTGTTTAAAGTCAAAGATAAGGAATAAATTCTAAAAACAGCAAGAGAAAAGTATATGATAACCTATAAAGTAAAAGTGACAGCAGATTTTTGGCAGACACTTTACAGGCCAGAAAGAATAGGATGATATATTCAAAGTGCTTAAAGAAAAAAAAAAAAAAAAAAAACTGTCAGCCTAAAATACTACAGCCCACAAACTTATCCTTCATAAATGAAGGAGAAATAAAATCTTTCTCAGACAAGAAAAATGCTGAGGTAATTTGTTACTACTACACTGGACCTACAATAAATCCTCAAGGGAGGTCTGGAACCTGGCAGTGAAAGGATGACATTTATCATCATGAAAATACATGAAAGTATAAAACTCCCTTGTAAGCAACTAAGGAAAGGTATCAAATGTCACCACCAGAGAACTCTAACCACAATGTCAAACAGTAAGGGAAAAAGAAAGGAACAAAAATACATAAGACAACCAATAAACAACAATATAACAGCAAGCCTCACATATTAATAATCACTTTGAATGCAAATGAATTAAATTCTCCACCTAAACGTTATGAAATACCTGAATGGATAAAACTGTATGATCCACCTATATGCAGATTACAAGAAACTTACCTTACCAGTCAAGGCATACATAGGCTGAAAGTAAAAGAATGGTAAAAGATATTCCTTGCAAGTGGAAATCAATAATGAGCAGGAGTAGCTATACTTACATTAGATCAAACAGACTTTAAGTCAAAAAGAGTAAAATAAAAAAGACAAAGGATGTTATTATATAATGATGAGATTAACCCAGCGATAGGACATAACAACTCTAAATGTATATGCATTCAACACTAGAGAACTCAGATCCACAAAGCAAGTATCAGACCTAAAGAGAGAAACAGACTGCAATACAATAATAGTGGAGAACTTTAACACTCCACTCTCAGTATTAGACAGATAATCTAGACCAAAAATCAACCAATAAATTTTATATTTAAACTAGATTTTAGACCGAATGGACCTAACATTTACAAAAAATTCCATCCAACCACCGCAACATGAAATTTTTGTCATCAGCACATGAAACACTCTCCAAGATACACCACCATATATGAAGCCACAAATCAGGTCTCAACAATTTTTTTAAAGTTGAAATCATATCACATATCTTCTCAGACCACTGTGGAATAAATTAAGCTGAAAATCAAAACATTGTTGCAGCAAATAAAAATTGAAACACAACATATCAAAACCAGTGGGATACAGCAAAGGCAGTGCTAAGAGGGAAGTTTATAGCAATAAATGTTTACATTGAAAAAGTAGAAATATTTAAAAATTAGCAACCTAACAATGTGCCTGAAGAAACTAGGAAATCGAGAACAAATCAAACCCAAAATCAGCAGAAGAAAAGCAATAATAAAGATCAGAAAAGAACTAAATCAAATAGAGACTAAAACAATACAAAGGATGAACAAAACCAAAATTTAGTTTTTCAAAAAGATAAATAAGATTGATAAACCACTGGATAGACTAAGCAAGGAAATAGAATATCCAAATAAACAAAATCAAAAACGATAAAGGAGGCATTACAACTGATAGCACAGAAATAAAAATAATCATCAGAGACTATTATGAACAACTATATTCTGAAAAATGGAAAATATAGAGAAATAGATAAATTCCTAGAAACATACAGCCTACCAAGGTGTTGAATCGGGAAGAAATATAAAACCTGAACATATCAATAATGAGTAGCAAAATTGAATCAGTAATAAAAACGTCTCCCAACTTTTTTAAAGCCTCGGACCAGATAAAATCACAGCCTAATTCTACCAATCATGCAAAGAAGAATACCAGTCCTCTTGACACTATTCCAAAAACTCAGAGGAAAGAATTCTTTCTGGCTCATTCTACATGACCAGTGTCACCTTGAAACCAAAACCCGACAAGGACACCACGAAAAGAAAACTACAGGCCAATATCCATGATGAACACAGATGCAAAAATCATCAACAAAATACTAGCAAACTGAATCCAACAGCACATCAAAAAGATAATATACCACAATCCAGTGGGGTTTGTATCAAGGATACAAGTATAACTCAACATAAACAAATCAATAAACATGATAAGCATTTTCACAGAGTATAAGACAAATGAATATATGATCATCTCAATAGATGCAGAGAAAAATTTTGATAAAATTCAGCATCTCTTCATGATAAAAACTCTAAACTTGGCATAGAAGAAACATACCTCAACATAATAAAGGCCATATGTGACAAACTCAGAACTAATATCAGACAGAATGGGAAAAAGTTTAAAGGCTTTCCTCTAAGCACCGGAACAAGACAAGGATGCAAACTATCACCACTCGTATCCACATAGTACTAGAAGTCCTAGCCAAAACAATCAGACAAGCAAAAGAAATAAAAAGCATCTGAATTGGAAAGAAATCCTCTTTGCTGATGATATGGTTTTTTGTCTAGAAAATACTAAAAACTCCAGCAAAAGCCTCTTAGATTTGATTAATTAATTCAGTAAAGTTTCAGGATACAAAATCAAAATACAAAAGTCAGTAGCATTTCTATGCCCCAATAATAAAATATCTAAGAAAGAAATCAAGAAAGTGATCCCATTTAAATTAGTTACAAAAAATTAAAATACCTGGGAATAACTCAAGGAAGTAGAAGTTCTCTACATGAAAAACTACAAAATACTGATGAAAGAAATTAAAGATTAAACAAACAAACTGAAAAACATCCCATGTTTATGGATCAAAAGAATTAATATCATTAAAATGACCATACTTCCCAAAACAATTTCCACATTCAATGCAATTTCTACAAATTACCAATGTCATATTTCATAGAATTAGAATAATCCTAAAATTTCTATGGAATGAAAATAGAGCCCAAATAGCCAAAGCAATTCTGAACATAAAGAACAAATCTGGTCCTGACTTAACCACTATGCAATTACGCATGTAACAAAATTGCACATGGATTTTATCAATTTGTACAAATAAAAAAAATAAAAAAAGAACAAAGCTGGAAGCTATAGTAACCAAAACACCACGGCATTTGTAGACAAATGGAATAGAATAGAAGGCTCAGAAATAAAGCCATATATATATATACACACACATATGTGTATATACACACATATGTACATACACACACGTGTATATACACACATATGTATATACACATATACATATAATGTTTTCTACATGTTCTAATATTTATATTCTATTCCATTATACATATTCCATTTCTGTATATAGGTTACATAGAATTGGAAAACTATCTGCCATTAAAAAGAATGAAATCCTGTCATTTGCAGCAACATGGCTGAAACTGGAGTTCATTATCTTAAGTGAAATAATCTAAGCACAAATAGATAAATATCACATGTTCTCATTTAGATGTGGGAGCTAAATAACTTGATTACATGGAGATGGAGAATGGAAAGGTAGGTAGGAAACAGAGACTGGAAAGGATGAACGGAGGGTAGGAGGGAAGATGAAGAAAAGAGAGTTAAAAGGTATAAACATACAGTTAAAAGAATAAATTTAATGCTTGATAACAGAGTACAGTGACTACAGTTAACAAAATTTATTATACTCGGGTGATGAACACCTTAATACTTGATCACTATGCAATTATATACACGTAACAAAATCACTATGCACTATATACATGTAACATTTAAATTTGTACAAATAAAAATAATAAAATACTAATCCAGTGTCATTCACTGACAATGTTAACTCAGGTGGATAGGCATTAAGTCAATACTACTATAAGAACCACTTCTTGTTTATGTTAATGCCATGTAGAATGAAATAAAATTCACTAAAATCCAAAAAATTAGAAAAATTATTATAATATTAAGACAACCCAATAAATATGTGGTCTAAGGATTTGAAAGTACATGTCACCAAAAATATATACAAATTTCTAATAAATACATGTGACAATATTCAACATCATTAGTCATCAGAGAAATGCAAAATAAAATGGTAAGGAGATATTACTAGATAGGCTTTTACAGAGACTGACAATACCAAGTATTGACAAGGATATGGAGCAACTGAAATTCTCATTCTTTGTGATAAGAATGTACAATTATATAATCACATTGAAAAAACAAGTTTTCAGTTACTTTATTCACCCAAAATATATGTCTTTTGGGGGAAAAAAATTCCAGTTTGTGGGTTGTCTTCTCATTCTCTTGATATATGTCTTTTCAAAGAGTCTGAGCTTTACTTTAGACAATGGTCATCAAAGTGTGTATATTTGTGTTTTTATAATTTATATGCATATATTCCTGTGAAAAGATACTGTATGTGTTAGACAGTATCTTTGTTCAACATATACAAATACAATATAATATGAAAGAAAGAGGTTTAATTTACTCACGATTCAACATGAATGGGGAGGCCTCAGGAAAGTTATAGTCATGGGGGAAGGGGAAGCACACATGTCCTTCACATGGTAGCAGGAAACATAATGAGTAAAAGGGGGGAAAGCCCTTTATAAAAGTATCAAATCCCATGAGAACTCATTCTCACGAGAACACAATTAGAGTAACTGCCCCCATTATTCAATTACCTCCCACCAGGCCCCTCCCACAACACATGGGGATTATGGGAACTACAGTTCAAGATGAGATTTGGGTGGGAACACAGCCACACTATTTAATTCTACCTCTGACCCCTCCCAAATCTCATGTTCTCACAATTCAAAACACAATCATGCCCTTCCAACAGTCCCCCACAAAGTCTTAACACATTTCAGTATTAACACAAAAGTGCAAGTCCAAAGTCTCATCTGAGACAAGGCAAGTCCCTTCTGCCTATGAGCCTGTAAATTCGAAAGCAAGTTAGCTACTTCCTAGATACAAAGGGGGTACAGTCATTGGGTAAATATACACATTCCAAATGAGAGAAATTGGCCAAAACCAAGGGGCTACAGGCCTCACGGAAGTCCAAAATCCAATAGGGCAGTCATTAAACCTTGAAGTTTCAAAATTATCTCCTTTGATTTCATATCTCACACCTAGGTCATGATGATGCAAGAGGTGGGCTCCCACGGCTTTGGGCAGCTCCACCTCTGTGGCTTTGCAGGGTATAGAACCCCCTCTAGGCTGCTTTTACAAGCTAGTGTTGAGAGTCTTCAGCTTTTCCAGGGACATGGGTGCAAGCTGTAGGTAGATCTACCATTCTGTGGCCTGGAGGATGGTGGCCTTCATTTCACAGCTCCACTAGGCAGTACCCCAGTGGGAACTCTGTGTGGGGGCTCTGATCCCACAATTTCCCTTCCACATTGCCCTAGCAGAGGTTCACCATGAGGGCTCCACCCCTACAGCAAACTTCTGCCTGAACATCCGAGCATTTACTTATATCTTCTGGAATGTAGGTGGAGGTTTCCAGACCTCAAATGTTGACAGTGCAAATGTAGGCTCAACACCCTGTGGAAGCTGGCAGAGCTTGGGGCTTTCCCCTTCTGAAGCCATGGCCTTAGCTGTACCTTGGCCCCTGTTAGCCAAAGCTGGAGCAACTGGGTTGCAGGGCACCAAGTCCCTATGCTGCATATGGCAGGGGGGCCCTGGACCCAGCCCATGAAACAATTTTTCCCTCAGCCTGCAATGAGTAGGGTTGCCACAAAAGTCTCTGACATGCCCTGGAGACATTTTCCCTATTGTCTTTTAATATTGGGCTCATTGTTACTTATGTAAATTTCTGCAGCAGGCTTGAATTTCTTCTAACAAAATGAGTTTTTCTTTTCTATTGCATCATCAGGTTGCAAATTTTTAAAACTTTTATGCTCTGCTTCCCCTTTAAAAATAAGTTCCAGTTCCAAACCATATCTTTGTGGATACATACAATTGAATGCTTTTAACGGCACCCAAATCATATCTTGAACACTTTGCTGCTCAGAAATGTCTTCCACCAGATACCCTAAATTATCTCTCTCAAGTTCAAAGTACCACAGATCTCTAGGGCGGGGGCAAAATGCCACCAGTCTCTTTGCTAAAGCATAACAAGAGTCACCTTTGCTCCAGTTCCCAACAAGTTCTTCATTTCCATCTGAGACCACCTGAGCCTGGATTTCATTGTCCATATCATTATCAGCATATTGGTCAAAGCCATTCAACAAGTCTCTAGGAAGTTTCAAACTTTCCCACATCTTCCTGTCTTTTTCTGAGACCTCCAAGTTGTTCCAACTTCTGCCTGTTACCCAGTTGCAAAATTACTTCCACATTTTTGAGTATCTTTACAGCAATGCCGCACTCCTGGTACCAATTTACTATATTAGTTTATTCTCATGCTGATAATAAAGACATACCCAAAGCTAGGTAATTTATAAAGAAAAGAGGTTTAATTGACTCACAGTTCAGCATGGCTGGGGAGTCCTCAGGAAACATAATCATGGTGGAAGGTGAAACAAGCACATCCTTCTTTGCATGGTGGCAGGGAGGAGAAGAATGAGCAGAAAGGGGGAAGAAACCCTTATAAATCATCAGATATCATGAGAACTCACATGAAGATTATGGGAACTACAGTTCAAGAAGAGATTTGGGTGTGAAAACAGCCAAACCATGTCAGTCATGAATGAGAGTTTATCAAATTAAGATGTGGGGAAGATTTTTAAAAGATTTGAGCAACCACAGATGATAGATATTTGCTATAGTAGTGCAAGATACCATTTTGCTCTTATTAAAAATATAATTGTTATTGATAGTCTGAGTTATGTCATTGGTAATTATGATGCATTATGCTCTCAGCAGCTAAAACTTCAAACAAAATATACTCCTAGGGAGGAATCAGTCTTAACAATAATTCTATAAATTTAATTTTCTCTTTTTTCTGATAATTACATTTTAGTTGACTTCATATGTGATCTAAATACATTACCATTATTTTGGACTTATGATGTAACTCTTAAAGTACGTATAGAAGACTAGATAAAGTATCAGTTTACCATTTTTTTGTAGTTTGTGCTTTCATGAAGAATATTCTCTTCAATGTACAGATTATTTACAGGCACCTTTTTAATCTATGTGTCCATTTTATGAGACTTAGCTTTTGTCTGTATATAATGTGTTTATTCAGTGTGCATGGATTAATTTGAGAGAGCATAGGTAAGGGTATCTTTACAGCAGTGCCCCACTCCTGGTACCAATTTACTGTATTAGTTTATTCTCATGCTACTAATAAAGACTATACATCACAATAAGCTGAGAACCAGCCAGTAAGTGAGAGAACTATGGTCCACCTTTTCATTGTGGAGTTCTCATTTTCCTTCAGCTTATGCTGCTTATTCAACATTATTTCTGCATAATCTAATGCATTCACTAAATGAAGGTGCCTATGTTATCCTCCATGTGATATTAATACAGCCTATTTAATTTATCCTTCTTTAGATTAAAAATAAATATGTAGTCATGTGCCACAGAATAACACTTCAGTTATTTGGTCATTGAAGGACCACATATATTACTGTGGTCCCATAAGATTATAATAACATATTTTTCCTGTACCTTTTCTTTGTTCAGACATGTTTTGATACACAAATGCTTACCATTGTGTTAGAGTTGCCTGCAGTATTCAGTACAGTAACATGCTGTACACATTTCTAGCCTAGGAGCAACAGGCTATACCACATAGCCTAGGTGTGTAGTTAAGTTATACCATCTAGGTTTGTATAAGTACACTCTATGGCATTCTCACCGTGAACAAAATCACCTAATGATGCATTTCTCAAAACATGTCCCTGTTGTTAATACAGTATGTAACAATACAGTTAGTTAGTACAATATGTAATACATGACTATATTCAGAATTTCAACTATTTCTCTTATATTTCAGATCGATTTGCTTGTGCACTGTGTGGCACAGGGGCATTTCATTTTAGTAACCACTGTTTGGGAAAGGAGAAATCTTTGAAGGATATTGAGCAAGGTTGTGACATGGCCAGATGTGAATTTTTGATCAGTGACTCCATGTTAGCAGAAAAAGTTTTATTGGGAAAGATGAAAAGCATGAAGGCCAGATAAGAGGATACTGTATGTTATCACGGATGGAAATGTGAGGGATAGCAGGAGAGATGCTATAATTGAATGAATCTCAATATTCTTGGTGATCAAAGAATAATGAGACTCATCCAATAAGACTCTGTGAATGATTGAAAGTAGTTCCTAAGCTAGGAGGAATAATGATTAATGATTTTCCGGTTCTGACTACAGCACAGGTCTTTGATTTTTAAAACAAAGAATAAATTTGTACATGCTTTATGATTCCTGGTTCAATTTTTAGAGATAAAAAAGTCAGCTGTAATATTATTCTTTCATGATATCATGCAGTACTTCTATCAGTGATTTCATTCATTCCATACACATTCTTCTGGAATGTGGATGCTGTTCTAGACACTGATTCTTTCTAAATATCAGATAAGGTTATTCTCAGGTAGACCCTCTGTTCATATACATATGATTTTCCCAAAATGGGAAGTAAATGACTTTTCATAAGATTAAAAAAAAAAAGATTGTCTTAATAATACATTGTGAAGGTTGTATGGAAATGTAGGTGACTTGCGTTGTGCATCCTGTGTTTGATTCACTGCTCTTTCATGTCTTGCCTTTAGCTGGGATGACAGCAGTTCAGTGAGCAGTGGTCTCAGTGACACGCTTGATAACATCAGCACTGATGACCTGAACACATCCTCTGTCAGCTCTTACTCCAACATCACCGTCCCCTCCAGGAAAAACACTCAGGTGAGAATTACCGCCTTTCTTTTTCCAGTGTTTCTGCCAGTTTCTTCCCCCAAATTACTTAATATTAGATTAAGGTATAGCACAAGCTCTTTGTCCAAAATTATTACAGACATTGGAAAATGCAGAGATAATAGGGACTCCCTTTGCCACTCCTGAACCCCGAAGTGTCTTTAATCTTAGTCTTTCCTAAAGCCACAACCCTTAGGAGGAACAACAATGTGCACTTCAGCCAATTTTGAATAAACAGAAGCAGCTTACATATATATATGTGTGTGTGTTATATATATATGTGTAATATATATGTTATATATATGTAATATATGTACCATATAGCCTGGTGGTATAGTTATCTGTACAAATATATTTATTGTTAATATATTATATATCGTATATAAGTATATATTTATATATACTTAATATATTTTTATATCTGTGTATATTATTATATTATTTATATTACATATATATAAATACAAATATAAAACATAAATACACAATATATAAATAGATATATTTTATATATTGTATAAATATATTTTATATATTTAATATATTAATATTTTATATATTTAATATATTTGTATAGATAACACCGCCAAGTTATATGATATGTATATATTAATATATATAATTCTATATTAATATAATATAAAAGTAACATATCAATACTTAATATAATATATATTCAATTGATTACAATCTAATTCAGAAAGATTTATGTTGCCATATCTCTCCTTATAATATTGATATATTTGTTTAAAAATCCAACAAGTATTTTCATAGTCTAATTTTAGATAGTTCTTGATTAATTGTCTATGATCGCTGAAATACATCACTGGATCTCGTGTGAATGATAAATCAAAAATGGACATTACATCATTAAGTTCTAGCTCGTCTTACTACTTCTTACTACATTTGATATAGAAAATTTCTACCTTTCTGTAGCGTTTAATTGGTGTTTTCTGTACATACTTATTCTGACATTCTCTAATATCTGCAAGTGGGAATTATGTGGCTAAAATTAATAAAATTTAAGTGAAGATAGATCAAAATAGAATCTCTGGATTTATCCAATTATCTGAAAGTACATTTCATTGCCTTAATTCACACTTTATAAATTTTTCTACATGAAGTTTTTCTGTAATATTTGTCTTTATAGCTGAAGACAGATTCAGAGAAACGCTCCACCGCAGACGAGACCTGGGATAGTCCTGAGGAACTGAAAAAACCAGAAGAAGATTTTGACAGCCATGGGGATGCTGGTGGCAAGTGGAAGACTGTGTCCTCTGGACTTCCTGAAGACCCCGAGAAGGCAGGGCAGAAAGCTTCCCTATCTGTTTCACAGACAGGTTCCTGGAGAAGAGGCATGTCTGCCCAAGGAGGGGCACAATCTAGGCAGAAAGCTGGAACAAGTGCGCTCAAAACTCCTGGTAGGCTTGTCGTTTGGCAGCTGTTATGCAAAAGTGCTTTACTTTATTGTTTCCATTCAGTCTTTGTTTTCTCTAACAATAGCATTTGTAAAATATCAAATGCTTATCCATATTAAACATGGAGTTGAATAGTTAAATAGATTTTTTATCTACATTTCACAAACTTGTCATAGAAGCCCAAGTAGGGCCTATATCTAGGCATTCTCTGGAGAGCCCCCTCACAAACTAAGGGTGCTGGATGCCTTACTTTGCCAGAGTTATTTCTGGTCATAGGAAAATAAGATTAGGTTGCTAAAGCAACAATAAAGTTCTGTCATTGTTGTTCTGAGTTCTTAATGAAAGTTTGGAATTTTTACCCTAAATATGCCACTGAATTTCACTGCAGACTCTGAGAGGAAAAAGCAATGACACTAATCAGTTGGAATGCTGGAGATTTGAAACATTGTCTGTGTATTAGACTTCAGGAAAGAAGAGAATAAAATAATTCTTCAAAATTGTACCATACTTTTTAAAAAAGACTCTCCCCCTATTTTTAGAATAGTGCCTAATTAGAAATAGTGCCACCTGAAGCACTAATTAACAGGGTTCTCCAAATGTGATCATCTCACAGATATTCAAATGAATTCTTTTTCTAGTAATTAGCTTGATAGGCTTAAGTGCTGTCCTTTTAAAGAGAGTTGCAAAATAAAAGACATTAACAAATATCAAAACATATGTTTTCATTTTATCTCTTCTATCTCTCATAATGTTTCTTCTAACAGCCAAATTTTTGTAGCGATGCACTCAGTCCTCTCAATATGTTAGAATATTGATCTAAGGCAATACATTTAGGAAGGGAAGAAATGTAAAGAAGCATTCACATTTTACACATTGTTTTCATGAAGTGTGGTGATATCAAACTGTACAGGCACACATATTTGTATTTCTCATTAATTAGGGAAAACTGATGATGCCAAAGCGTCTGAGAAAGGAAAAGCTCCCCTAAAAGGATCATCTCTACAAAGGTCTCCTTCAGATGCAGGAAAAAGCAGTGGAGATGAAGGGAAAAAGCCCCCCTCAGGCATTGGAAGATCGACTGCCACCAGCTCCTTTGGCTTTAAGAAACCAAGTGGAGTAGGGTCATCTGCCATGATCACTAGCAGTGGAGCAACCATAACAAGTGGCTCTGCAACACTGGGTAAAATTCCAAAATCTGCTGCCATTGGCGGGAAGTCAAATGCAGGGAGAAAAACCAGTTTGGACGGTTCACAGAATCAGGATGATGTTGTGCTGCATGTTAGCTCAAAGACTACCCTACAATATCGCAGCTTGCCCCGCCCTTCAAAGTCCAGCACCAGTGGCATTCCTGGCCGAGGTGGCCACAGATCCAGTACCAGCAGTATTGATTCCAACGTCAGCAGCAAGTCTGCTGGGGCCACCACCTCAAAACTGAGAGAACCAACTAAAATTGGGTCAGGGCGCTCAAGTCCTGTCACCGTCAACCAAACAGACAAGGAAAAGGAAAAAGTAGCAGTCTCAGATTCAGAAAGTGTTTCTTTGTCAGGTTCCCCCAAATCCAGCCCCACTTCTGCCAGCGCCTGTGGTGCACAAGGTCTCAGGCAGCCAGGATCCAAGTATCCAGATATTGCCTCACCCACATTTCGAAGGTAAGGATGTATAAAATGATGCTGAAAAATATAAAGGATAAGGATGTGTTAGACAAATGTATTACATATAAATTGTGTGTGTGTGTGTATATATATATTCTAAATACATATAAGGTACATATATATCTTAGAATTCTTTAAAGTACACAGTGAGTTCTATGAAGCTTATATAAACGGTTAACAAAAAAAATAGTTCTTATTGTGAGAAACAGTCAAACTTCAAAATTTCACTGTCATTGTAATATTAGCAACACAAACAACATCTAAGGGACTTAAAAACTGATGGTAATATCTAAATGTAGTGATAAGGCAAAGTAGTAGCTTGTAAAATTTCTATAGATTTCCGTTCCTCCTTTTCACATTAAAAATTAAAACCAAATAGGTTTTTATGAGTGTTGGCATTCATTTCCAGTGTCATTTTCTTGCTGGCTCTTAATGAGTTGGTGATCATAAATGTAGATTAAGTTGTTTTCCTTGTAATGGATTACATTGGACAGACTTATACAGTATCATAGCTTGACACATTCAAGACAATCAAGATATGACAGAATTTGAAACGATTCCAATATTTGGTACAGTATCACCACTGAAGAGTGGGCTAAGCTTTCTAACTCTTCATCTGCTTTCTTTGACATGACTCTGGTAAGGATCATGACTTGGTTTCTGTTCCTGGATTGTTTTTGGTTTTAAATATGTGAAGTTCTGCTCTAAGATATCACTGTTTTTAAATACCCATGTGTTTTTAAGTGGTAGGAAAATAAATGCAGTTAACAATTGGGGGCAAAGATCTAAACCTCTCTGGGTCTGTTTTCTCATCTGCAAAATGGTAGAGTGTGGCTTATAGTTAATTATGGGTTCAATATTTTTAATGTTTGTTTTTATTCTGTTGACTCAACCCAGAACTTTGATATCTTGGAAATGAAGGATTTTGAAACATTTATTTTTACGATAAAGCAATTTCAGATACCTGATTGTTTGAAAAACCTAAAGGTTTTATTCATCAGTAGAAATATTAATGCTGCAGAACTGTCTTTTCAAAAAACTGATTCTCATTGGGAAGAATGAATTATGGCTTATAGGGAGACTAAATATTTCTGTTTCTTAAGTAAAAGCCAATAGTGCCCTCCTGTGGCCCATTACCTATGAAACAATTTCTCATATTCGTCATAAAATATTTTGCTCTAGGAAATATGGATTTCATTGCAACTTAATTAGTAATCATTATGCCATTACTTCATATCATTGTATTTCCATATTTACATAAATTTGATTCTACCATCTGCTTCATTTACAAAACTAAAATGTTTTCTAAACTGAACTCCAAAATCTAACAGCACCAGCTCTGTTTCAAATCACTATTTAAAAAAAAAGTATTTGAATAGCTCTGGCAACTGACATAAAACCCTTTGGCCTCTGCTGGGGAAAATACAGACAAACTGACTTGTTGCCGACAATGTCAATATTGTTTCCAACCACCTGCTCCCTGACAGTCACTCAGGCCACCAGGTACTCAACACAACTCCTAAACTTGCCTTAAGCGTTCCTTCTAGATTTTGAATAAACTGTTTAAAAAATTAAAAATAAAAAAACAAGAGAAGAAGTCATTTAAGTGTTGTCTATCGAATGCGTAGAAGTTGTTTCATTATAATGGTTCTGTAAATAGGTAACAGCAAGTATGGTCAAACTACTGAATTTGAGTGAAAGTCTCATGATCACTTAAATTATGAAAACCAGGGGTTTTCATGTTTGACTTACTTTTGTTCCACCCACTTCCCCTCTTTCCCTAGTAGCAGCCCAGTACTGACCTACCCTTATATGAGAGATTTTCCGCACTTGATAAGGAAGTCCAAGCTTATAAAAGTTCATTAACATAGAGACAGGAAGTGCTTTGTAGTTCAGTACACCAAAGCACACTTGGCTCTGTGTACTGTAACCCTAAATATTAAATGTGGATATTAGCTTCTTGGAACAACTGAAGTTGTTATTTGTTTTTCTTTTAGGTTGTTTGGTGCCAAGGCAGGTGGCAAATCTGCCTCTGCACCTAATACTGAGGGTGTGAAATCTTCCTCAGTAATGCCCAGCCCTAGTACCACATTAGCGCGGCAAGGCAGTCTGGAGTCACCGTCGTCCGGTACGGGCAGCATGGGCAGTGCTGGTGGGCTAAGCGGCAGCAGCAGCCCTCTCTTCAATAAACCCTCAGACTTAACTACAGATGTTATAAGCTTAAGTCACTCGTTGGCCTCCAGCCCAGCATCGGTTCACTCTTTCACATCAGGTGGTCTCGTGTGGGCTGCCAATATGAGCAGTTCCTCTGCAGGCAGCAAGGACACTCCGAGCTACCAGTCCATGACTAGCCTCCATACGAGCTCTGAGTCCATTGACCTCCCCCTCAGCCATCATGGCTCCTTGTCTGGACTGACCACAGGCACTCACGAGGTCCAGAGCCTGCTCATGAGAACGGGTAGTGTGAGATCTACTCTCTCAGAAAGGTGAGCTTTCCTGGAGGCATTGATAACATCCTCCCCCTCTTCCCTGCACTATGCCTACCCCCCACCCCATTAAATTCCCTTGATTTCACTGTGAGTGCCCCTGTGCAAAAGGATGTAAGACTGATGCAACTGGGCCTTTCATTTGCTCTTATTACCAAATTTACAGAGGAATAAAATCATTAAAGGTAGAGTGAGTGGATAATTTTGTTAATGTGAATGCATACATTTATACCCAGTAGGCAATGTGAATAAAATTCAAGGCATGTATATAGATATTGAATGAGGTCTCCTGAAGACATTTTAATGATTTGGCTTAAGCTTCAGAACAACACTAGCTCCTTATGATGACTTAAGCATTTTCAAAGACCAAATTGAAATTATTCTACAGTTATGCTCAGAGCAATATGTTAAATTTGTTCCATTTGCACTTCTATGAAAAAATAGCAGATGGATTGCTGGGAAATCCTAGTTGACCTGGTAAAAAAAAAAAATCAATTGTCAGACATGAGTTATTAGAGAAAATTATAGTGCCAGTGCCATTTTTAATAGACCACTTAAAAAGTAATCATATTACAAAGTGTTTCTCATTGGATATATATATATATGTGTGTGTGTGTGTATATATATATATATACACTTAAAGTGGAGGATATAACAAGGCATTTCTTACCTAATATGCTTATCGTGAAGCATCCCTTTTGAGCAAATCACTCTAAATTTTTTCCTCAAAGTGATCCTTTCTTGGTTATACTGATACTGACTCTTACCACCAGGAAGATGTCTTAAAACCACTTCTTTTTCCCTGATAAATGCAATGCTATTTGTTTCTTGACACAAGTAAAGCTTTAAACATGGTCTTGGCCACATGTGGAAAGAAATACTGGTCACAGAAAATACCTGATATATCTTTCTATATCTTCCCTTGTTTTTTTAAAATTTTTTTTATTTTTATTTTTTAACTCTGATATTGACATTGGCATTTGTTTTCTAGACCTTCAGCCTTACTCCCAGAATGATATTTTGAAACATCAATTAAAGCCCTTAACTAGACACTCTCTGCATTACACTAGTTTCCCCTTAATCTAGGATGTCCCAATTTGAAATTCCCCATTTTCTCTTGACTTTGTAAAATACAAAACCCAGAGCAAAACATTGCTTCTATCCCTCTTCCTACGTGCCTAACAATGAGACAGGGACAGCCATGCAAATGGGGCTTTCCAATGATAACATAATTTTAGCACTAACTAAAATATTCGTGCTTGCTATGGTGGGCTGCTGATTACAAAATACATTTTTCCTCATAAAGAAAAAAAACTGAGCCAAGACAAACAGCTGAGTGACAGCACCTAAAATGTAACCATTTCCCTATGGTTTTGCTGTTATATGCTGTTATACATAGCATACGTAAAAACCAGTAAGGGTTCATTTTTCCACCTAAAAAGTCAGGCTTCCTATAAAATCTTTGATTCTAGTTTCAGCACTTCTAAGGTAAATGGACATCTTCACATGTCATTTATAAAGCTTCTAATGAATATATTATGTTAAAATACATTAACAACCTATAGTTGTAATGAATGTATCCTAGATTGTATGCTCATATGTAAGGATTCTAAATATCAAGTTGATAACCAAACCAAGCATACTGCAAATAGGTTATCATTTATTGACCACAACTACCTTCCACAATACTGGTTATTTTTTAATTATAAAGATAATCTGCAACAAGTTGGCCATTTAGCCATCAACCTATTTCTTCAGCATTTAGACATTAATCCCGGATTCAGAAATACAGTCAAGTAACTATTTATAACCAAGTAACTCTCAAATCAAAACTAGATGATAAGATTGGTTCGTTACATAGCTATAACCAAAATGCAGTTTTCATGTTTTACTCTAATCTATATTTTAACTGAAGTCAATAAGATTTTCACTATAGAAATACACTAGAAAATATGTAATTTCTTATTCTTTTTAAGCAGATTTATTTATTGTACATGTTCAATCTTTGAAATAGGCCAATTTGATTTATGCTATGTTATGTTATGTTATTTATTTATTTTGAAATGGAGCCTTGCTCTGTCGCCCAGGCTGGAGGGCAATGGTGCCATCTCGGCTCACTGCATTCTCTGTTTCCCGAGTTCAAGCAATTCTCAAGCCTCAGCTGCCTGAGTAGCTGGGATTATAGGAGCGGACCACCATGCTGGGCTAATTTTTGTATTTTTTGTAGAGATGAGGTTTCACCATGTTGGCCAGGCTGGTCTCGAACTCATGACTTCAAGTGATGTACCCGACGTGGCCTCCCAAAGTGCTGGGATTACAGGTGTGAGCCACGGTACCCAGCCCGAAATAGGCCAATTTTTAAAATGGGAATATTCTAACATTAAAACAACCAAATAAATACTTTTTCTGAAATAAACTTTAATTTTGGATAAATATGTTTGGCCTTTGAGCCTTAATAAAATGCATTCATGAATATTAAGCTGTAAAAAATACATGTTAACTACATAGCTATAGTATATAATATTAATATTAATTAGCACCTTACAGTAAATTACTAGATTAAAATAAATTTTGATATAAGACACTGGGCTTTTTGTTTTATTGACAACAGAACTGTAAGCAATAGCAAATTGCTCTAATCCTTTCAAGTATATTTAAGAAAGTTTATGACCTATTGAAGAGAAAAGTAGATCTAGGGGGTGATACTGGCTTCATTATGATTAATTAATCAGTAGAATGTCAGAAATGCTAAGAAAACCAAAGAGCTACACCCGAGAGAAAATGTATTAATGTAAATATTTTAAGGCAAGTTAATTAGCAATCTATAATAAAGATGTATATAAGTTCATGATTTACCTGTTTGTCTCAAATTTTAGATGATTTCTTTGATACTTATATTTAAATCGGTAGCTTTTCCTATAGATTTTCATTTTTGTTTAAATTCTTCTTCATTAAATTAAATAAAATAATAAAATACACTTTTTAACAGTTTCTCTCTGCAGCTGCTCTAGGTCATTGGTGGCCATTGAGCCATAACTGGTCTATATTTGTTTTGGGCTTTGTTTCGTGTGTCTGACTCAACTAAATTTTTAACATAATTTGTAGTAACCAACTTTGCAAATTCCGGGTTTGTCTTTAAATGTCAGATCTGGCAACACTGCCTTGACATTTCTGCCCAGAAACTATTGGCTCTAGGCAGACAGTGACTGTCTGCTTCAGACTGTTGACTAAAATCCCCACCACATTCATTTTCATGCCCTATCTGGCCCTTGCTGGCATATGAGTTTGCAACCTTTGGGGGTTTGCAGAAATTGTCTATGTTATAAAATCATTAATATCTAGATTCAAACATACTTCTAAATAAAGATTTAAATTATTTTGGTAACTTTAAATGTATTTGTTCTAATTTTTTTTCATTAAATTGCTCTTCATCATATAAATATATAATTTTTATACAACTGGATGAGTTTGTCAGAAGAATACCAACTTTCAATATTCTTTGTGGCATTAAACTTTAACTTGTCCACATGGAAAGAGGTAATCCTTAAAATGACTTATGACCACATAAATGTCTTAGCACATGTGGTACATATTTGGAGATTTCTCATATTTGTTCAATATGATTTCTTTTGTTTGTTTATCCACAATACTAAGAAAACTTCTGTAGTCAACATGTATAGTGTAACTGGCCTCTACATAATATTAGCAATTACCTTACATGGACATTACCAGTAAAGTAAAGTTGTATAAAGCCTTTGGATGCGTTTGTTTGCAGTGCTAAATAATGGAGTACACATAGAAGAAAACATTTTAGCTTTGGTTTGAGTGATTAAATTTCAAGTCAGTCTTTTTACATTCATGTTATATCATCCCCATTATGCACACCCTGTGTATTTAATCTTGATCATTCGAGGTCCTAAAGGAAGAAAGCTATAATTCTGCATTTTAAATTAATTTTACACTTTGCTTATCTACATGCCAGAGATTATAAAAGAAATCCCTAGACTTGTCCCACTTAGTTGTTGATATCCTCTTCCTGTATTTTTAGAGAGGCCATTTCTCATTTTCTCTAGACATACCTTTTCATTCCTTCTTGTTACCAATTGTGAATTCCTTAAAATAGAGATGATAAATGTACAGCCTTTTAAATACCTAATTTATGATTTCTAAAAGATGGTATCGCTTAATTTCATTAAAATATTTAAATAAATGATACTAGAGACAATTAAGTTTTAAGCAAAGACTCATATATCTTTCTTCACATGTGTAAATGGGAAATAAACATGCCTTTTTATTAAAAATAATTTGAAGACAAAATATAAGTATTAAACGATGTTTTATACCATCTCTGTCCATTGGAAGTTGTCACTCTAACTTAGCCAGAGCAGGTCTATTTTATTTTGCATGTGATATCATAGCAAAAATCTAGTCCGCTGCATAGTGAAGGAAAAACTAAGATAGTATTTAATCAATAGAATTCAGAGGAAAATTATGCTAACATGATTTAATCTATTTTCTAGTAATCCTATCAGTAAACTATCATTGACTGGTACTGCCTTAGAAAGGAACTCAATATGTGTAATGGGAATGGACATCTTGTCACCTTTAGTTGGCCTTTTTCAATTAGTTAAGCATTATATGTGTGTTACCAAAAAATTATTTTTTGTAGTTCAGAGAACCATTTTTGTTGGATGTGTAATTTGGAAGTTTTGTTTACATTATGTCCTTAGGGATTTTCTTTGTTTTAACAGCATGCAGCTTGACAGAAATACACTACCCAAAAAGGGACTAAGGTATATATTTCTCTCAGCACAATTGCTGCCTCTCTCTGTTGTTATGTAAACTTTGTGTGCTGTCTCTCTTCCTTCTTTGTTTGTTTGCAGTGTAGCAATGACATTGAGGATGAAATCACTTTTAATTTTGGTGGTTTCTCTGGCCCAAACAGTTGTTGAGATAGCCCCTTAGGTAGAGATACTAGTAGAGGTTGAGGCTGTCACTCAAATTAAATAAATTCCAATGTGAATATTACTATTTTGAAGAAATAATGCTAAAAAATAAAATAATAAAATAAAATAAAATAATATAAAATTAAAAAACTTGTCCCAGGCGTTGCTTTTTTGGGGCAGCAACTTTTGGTAGAATGCAGAACTCATTTCAACAAATTAAAATAAAATTAACTCTTCTAACTTTTGCCTGTTGGAGGCATATGCTTGCAAATCCTCAAAACCCATACAGTCTACAGATGTGGGTAGTTAATGTTTAAAGGTTGAAGGATGCTACAATCTGAAACAAAGAAAACATATTTTCATCATCACAGGACAAACACTGTAATTAAAGCATGATTTTTATAAAATCCGTTTGATAAAATCTCAAAATTGTTTTAATTTCTATTTTTCAGGGGTGCTGCTCTGAGATCAACTTAAATATGAATCAATCTAATATCATTTAATAATCTCAAAATAATTATTCCATCCATAATAAAAAGTAAAATAAAAATTTAACTTATGGCCATCTTTTACTGTGTACTTTTATCTGAGGAAGGGATATAGAATGAACTACTAATAGAGGTATAACACTGTATGCATATGAAAAGTTGGCTACTTTGGTGCTAAGAATTTACTTACAAAAAGAAAATATACTTAGTTTGGTGAAACAGTGAATAATGGCGAAACTAGGTCTTTCTCCATTATTATTTTTTCTCTCCAATTATTCAGCAATAGCAAATAGCTGGCAATTATTCCATTTTAATATTTTGTTCCAGAAATTTATTATCCAGTAAAGCGAGCACATCTCCCTCCCTATTTTTGTAATCTAGGCATGATGTCAAGTGGCATTTTAACAAAAGAACTGTTTTTCCTTAAACAAAAACAAAACAAAACAAAAAGCTGACAATATGTATTCCATTTCCCTATGCCTTCTGTGACCATCACTTCATTTCTCTTGGCCCTGGCCCACCAGTGTCCTCCATTTGTAGTCCATGTTTTCACCCTCTTTACATCCTTTCTAGCCCTGTGCTTTTGAGTTCTCAATTAACTTGGCTGGCTGCTCATTGCTTATGATTTCCAACCGCATATCTGATAGAAGCATAATTTTCTCCTCAAATCCCTTTATTTTATTTTTTTCCTATGTGATTCAAACAGATGGTGTAAGATCATCTGGAAGAACTGAGCAATTATAATTAGATTCAATCTGTTTGAAATTGTCGTTCATTCTGAATAGTAACCTCCTCTCAATTGTTTTCCTGTCTTGGCATTGCCTTGCCCTTGTAGATGTGCTTAAGTGTCATAGCTGTGCTGTTTTGCAGATATACCCCATCATCTCGGCAGGCCAACCAAGAAGAGGGCAAAGAGTGGTTGCGTTCTCATTCTACTGGAGGGCTTCAGGACACTGGCAACCAGTCACCTCTGGTTTCGCCTTCTGCCATGTCATCTTCTGCAGCTGGAAAATACCACTTTTCTAACTTGGGTAAAATATTCTAAAATATTGATTTTGTTTTGTTTCTTTCACCACTCACTCTCACAGAAACCCTGCAATCTCTCCCTAACACAACACATTTTCATTTAAAGGGAGGGATAAAGGCACTTTAACAGTGCCTTCCATTTGTGTCATTGTTTACTCTTCACAGAATAATCTCCAAACATTATACTGTTTATTGCTCATGACAAATGCTTAACATAGGTTAATACTGTGGTTGTTTTCTAGCCTAGGCCCAGGGCACAGAAAGGTAACTTGACTTGAAAAAGTCTTACCATTACTAAGGGTTCGAGGCAGTAATCAGTTCCAGAACATATAACTTTAAGCCCAGGGACCTTTCCATTCCATTTTAGAATCCTCTTAAAAAACAGGAAAGCATCTCCTTATTTATTTGCTTGAAATATTAAAACATCCTTAAAACAAATTAGTAGTCTTTTGTAGAAAATAGAAACAATTAGGAAGAAAAAGATATGTAATTCCATGACTCCAAGTTAACTTCTTTTAACATTGTTAACATTAAAACTCCTTAGAATGCATACAAGAATTTCTGTTAAGACAGTACTCTGAATATTTTCAGATAGATACAATGAAAAATAAATTACCAACATAGTCATTGGGTTACTTTGTATTTAGCATCATTTGTATGAAGTATAAAATAATATGCATAAAATGTCATTAAAAACACTCTGAGTAACAAAATAATTAAAGAAAGCTCAATATGCCAGATACCATTTAATAGATTCAATGACTTTAAAAATCAGTTTATCTTCTATAAAGTCACATATAAAGTGTTCTCATTATTTTTATGGTAAATATTTTTATCATTAGTTTATTAGAAAAACTTGTACTTAAAGATGAGTTTTGATGCATAATCTTATTAGAGCCAGAGATCATCATTCCTTCTAGAAAAATACATCTCCGAATTTAGGACAGAGGACAATGAAACAAGAAATTTCACTTTATAATTTACCTTTGTCAAACTATCCCAGAGTACATCAATTCCATCATGAAAGTACTACTTTGACATTATATAAAAAACTAGTAATAGAAAACACACAAGCCAAAACCTTATATTCTCTAATCTTCAAGTCAATCATCAAGTTTTATTAGATTTTTGAAGACCTGAAAATGAACATAATTTCAAATAACAGAACTCAAACACCATACACATTTGTAATGAGGCACAACAGTCAATTTTGAGCCTTATATTTTCCAGGTTTCAGCTGAATAACCTTCACTGCTTTCTTAGCTTTTTGCCAGTCTTGTTTTGGGACTATTTTGCCTCACTGGGCCTAAACAGAGTATAATATTAAAATATGTTAATAAGTCATACTGAGAATAAGATAAATGCAGATTTCTAACTCCTTAGGGACACAAATGGGGACAACACATTCCATGAACACAGGTGAATGAATGTCCATAGTTTCTCTGAGTTGGGCAGTTTCATGCAATCATTTTTTTCTCTGAGGCCAAAGTCTCTGGTTTAATCTTCCTAGCAGCTTCCAGAACAGAAAGTGAATTTACTTTGTCTCCATATTCTTTTTATCCATGCGCGGGAATTCCCTGCTTTCCTGATCCCACCACAAAAACTCCCCTGAGGATGAAGCCTTGGGTTTCCAGGTTTCCAGGGAAGCCTCGATTCCAGGCTGGAAGCCACATTCCCAGAAGGCTAAATCCCATAAACATCATCTTTTCTGTCTTTGTAGACCATAGAACTTTTTATTATCATCCAGGAGGATTTCTCTTTTGAAACAAGTTTGGAAAAACTTTATGTCAGTCCTGATCTGCTCATTAACAACTGCATAGAGGGGGACACCCAGATCGTCCAACTTGGGTTGAGGGATGACAGGTCTGCAGCCCCCTCTTGCCAGAGAAAACAGTCTGGCACAGCCACAATCACAACTCCATTCTTCCCTGCCATAGCTCCTTTGCTTTGAAAGTCATTGGTTACTTCTCTAGTGTTTTCAGGTCTATATTCTCCAGGTACTCCAGCACCTCTTTCCAGGGCTTAGACAAAAATACATCTCTCTTGGCCAGCAGCAGTGCCAAGGCAGCAGCCTCCAAGGGCTCCTGCACCCATGGACCACATCCCCACAGAGAAGCACCTTGGGTCCTCAAGTGTCTCCTTCTTCTTCCCTTCTCCCAAGCCTGAAGCCCAGACACTACGGGCCCAAACCCTCCTGGCCCCCGAGGGTTCCAAGGGCCTCGTTACTTTTTCTCTTTTCACTGGAAAAAAAATTCTAATCATGTACCTATAGAAGATTCACATTTTTCAATAAGTTGGACTTTCCAGCTTTCAACCAGGACAAGACTCAAGGCTTTGTTTTCTCTATTGCAACCCTTCCCACTGTACTGAGTAGGGCTTTTAGCAATTGAAAACAATTATTTTGGTCATGGTTTCATATAAGCTAATGATTTCATATCAAACACCAAGCTTTTGTTTCCTAACAATATAATAGTGATAAGAGTCTTTGCCTATAATGCCAAAGAATGTATAGATTTTGTTTACTTTAAGTTGCAGCTGATTTTTTTAAAAAGTAAAAAGCCTAATGCCTTAACTTCAAAAAATGAATTTAAAATGTTTGTGTAGGTCATAGGAATATGAAACAAAATAGTTTCCTACAACATCTAAAACACACCCAAATCACCTAAAATGCTATAAGCTTGCTAAGTACTTCATGTCTCCTATCAATTCTTTTCATTAATTCACATTAATTTGATTAGTTGACTCCTTATTCTATTTTTCCTCACCATTATTATTCTGATTAGATCCACCTTCATTATTCTTTAGGAACAAAAAGACTCACCACTTACTATGTCTGACATTGGTGAAGTCATTTAAACCAATTTTGTTATCTCTTGAATGGATACATAATACGTAGGTCATATTGTAAAGAATGATGGATATAGTGTATATAAAGATGCAGACGTGTGTAAGACTTGATAGATTCTGCCAAATCATTAGTTTTATTGGAAAGCATGTTTCACACTATCATAGAGTAGCATTCATCAGATATGCCTGAGTTTTGTCTACATTTAATTGAGTAGTAATTCACAAGACAGTAACCACAGGATTTTGTGAAAGACATTCACAGACTGTATTTTTAAAAGACTAGCACAAAACTGTGAGATTTCTATCAAGGACTAATTTACCACAAATGTCAAATATTTGTGCAAAGATAAGTTTATTCTAAGATTTGCATAAATTAAAGTTAACATGGCAACTGAAGCCAACATGTCCATGATCACAATGTGTTAAAAAATGAATGATTCTATAGCACACTTGGGAATGTATTTTATTACATAGTTTTCACAGTTAAAACACAATTAATAAATGAAATGTGAATATTTACTGATAACAAAGCTCTCTGTAGAGCTTTAATGTTCTGATGAATTAGAAAACCACTGATCAAATACATCCCTTACATTTCATTGCTATAGAAACCCAGTCTGAAAGGTCAAGTTTACCTTTCTAGGATGTGGGTTTCCCCCCTTAATCTATTGTGGTTTATATCAGAGATATCTCAACTGTATCAGACAGGCCATGACTTAAGTGACACTACCCTCTTGATTCTCTTCATACTTTTCCAACTACAATTCTTTCTCATGGGGTTGCTTATCTTAACAAAGCTGTATCATTTGTTGTAGACACAAGGTCACTTTTGAGAGTGAATGGGACTATATTAATAATTGTTCCAGGTATTAGGTGCAAACCTTGGGCAATGCAATTCATCTTCCCTCTTCTCCTGATATTTATGTGTTTACCAAGTTGTTTTTCCTTTAGACTTTTTTTTTATCCTAAATCCTTTTTCTATGTTCTCATTCACAACTTTAATTCTGATCTCTGAAATCAACATTTCACTTTCTGTCTGAGACCTTTTTCAGTTCTAAAACTAAAATCCCATCAATGTGCTAGACCATATAGCCACCTCATATCAAAGTCTTTTCTTGAGTTCTTTTCTTCTATTTGTCTTACAATTTCACGTATCATCCTTCTCTCTACTCTAGTGCAAAATCTGTGTAATCAATAGTCTTACTTGAAACTGTGCTCTTCATATTGTACATTTTCAGTAGACAGGATACTGTGATTTTATATTCAGAATATCTCCTACATCTGTCTCTCATTTTCAGGGACATTGTCCTTGCTGAAGCTTCTTTAACTGTAGACAATTGCAGATTTGAAATTGATCTTACTCTGTTGACTCCCTTATGTCTCAACATTTTCACCCATTGGGAGGTATAAAAGAAGATATTCCTATCCATGTCAACACACTCTCGTGTACCTCCCCAGATCTTAGAAGCACATATGACTTCAAATGAGGCATTTTGAGACCTTTATGCTGTATTGTTTCAGAGTGGAAAAAATGACTAATTTCAAAAATGTAATATTTAAAGAGTTTTTACTGTATTTACAGTTCACGTGAACCTCTTTATTGGGCAAGAAAATGAGTATTCTTAAAATGCAATCATAAAGTAAAGTTACTTTATTATTAAATTATATATATATGTTATTACCTTGAGTATGTCCTCTTGCTGTCTTTTAACATCACGCATTTTTCATTTGACCATTATCTTTTCTGAATAATCAGTAAGATACAGGATTATTATTAATGTTCAAAAGTTGCAGTATTCATGTTTTCTTTATTCTTTCTACCAATTAAAATGTGTTAATATATAAAATTTTTAAAAATATTACTGTAAAAAATCACAACATATAGTAGAAAATTAAGATCACTACAATATGTCATATTTAGTAGACTACTGTGAGCTACTGCCACAGTAAACTATCATTTGTGTGTCATTCCCAGTGTGCTAGCCCTAGTAGAAACCATTCCCATTCAAGAAAGAATAACAAAATATAACTTATATAAATCAAAAAGTCTTTGGATGAAACTTCATTTGGTCAAATAACCCAACCACTACCCTTCAGTTTTTTTATGAATAAAAAATGAAAGACTAAAAGGCCTCTAAGATCCATTCAAAGCCAGGAGACACACAAGAATTTCTAAATAGAAGAGAAACAAAAGAGGTCATAGTTCTCGTGAGCCATCTCATAACCTGGTGAGACTCATTGTCATGCCTCCATGAGTGATAACAATTTCTCAGATTCATTTTTCACCTTGCCACAAGGGTTACATGCAGGAACATTAATGTCAAACTGTCACTTCTAATATCCATCTAATATTCTCTAAATTAGATGGATCCTTTTGCATACAGTGATTGTTAAACACCTTTGCATAGGAATAGTTTCTATGCTTTGGTACTCAAATCTTCCTCTACCTTGAATCCTTTCCCATCTTCGTGCTCACCCTTCAACCTTCTCAGAATAAACTCCTGTCTTCTATTCTTTTGGAAGCATAGAATCTCACAGTCAGAAGAGACCACATCTGGTTCAACCCTTCATCTCTTATGTAAAATTTTATGACATCTCTAGCTTCTTCTTTAAACCCGCCAATGACAGAAACTACTAAAATCTAGAAGTAACACTTTTGAAATTCTTTCTTTAAGAGATCAAATAAAATTTTCCTGAATCTTCACCTATTGTTACTAGTTATATATATCCAGATTCTACAAAATAAGTCAAATTTAGATTGCATAAGACAGCTCTTCATGTCTAAAACAGTATAATAAACTCACTAGTTAATGTCTAGCTGTAGATGCAAAGGTAGAGAGTAACTTGGGGTTATTTAAAAACCCAGTCCAGCCAGACACATTGGATCATGCCTGTAATACCAGCAGCACTCAGGACACTGGAGCAAGAGGATCCCGTGTCCAGGAGTTAGAGGCTACAGTGAGCTATGATCGTGGCACTGCATACTCCAGCCTGGGAGACAGAGTGAGACCCTGTCTCAAAATAATAGTATTTAATAATATCATAAAAACCCAGTCCACATTGATATCAGATGCTGTTTTCCTCAAGTTACTACAAATAAATATATAATCTTAACAAAAGATTAGTGGCTTGGCTATGCAAATGCAATTTAAGACAAAGTTGGTAGCCCTCTTTTTCCTGATACATTGCCACATCTGTTTCTCTTCTATTTAGAAATTCTTGTGTGCCTCTTGGCTTTGAATGGATCTTACAGGCTTTTTATTTTTCCATTGTTTATTCATAAAATAATTGAAGGGTAGTGACTGGGTTATTTGCCCAAAGCAGATGGAAAGCAAAACTACCACTAGAAGATCTTTACTAATTTGTTTCCATTCGAAAAGTTATCTTTGTCTGTGTTACATTTGTTTTCTATTGTATAGTTTCTCTTGTTCTATTTTACATATTGACTTTTCTCCTTCTTCAAACATCTGCCCTACTGGCTACTCTTGAAATCAGAGTCTGTGTCATATTTTTCCTTCTATTCAACTACAACATCTAAAACCAGATCTGTCATAGTTATGAACTTAATTGAACACTCTTAAGCAGTTGGGTGTAATTTCTGATGGAGAACCTATCAAAAGTGTTCATAAATGCAAACTATTCCCTTTAAAATCTATCCTAATCCTCATTAATGTTTCATCTTGATAGAGCTAAGTATTATGTATTGAAATTGTAGAAGTACACTTCACTTGGACATCTCTGCAATCATTTAGGTAAGAATTATACAAAGCCAAAAAGCAAATAAAATATACTTCTAACCCTATAGATATGTATACTAAAATGATGCCCTTGCAAATTTGTTTAATACTTCATTAATTTAAACAAGAGTACATTCATACTGTGAGCCAAGAATAGGGTGACTTACCGCAATCTGCCACCTTAAACATAGACATTTTAAGTCTTGAATGTCCTACAGTGTACCTACTGGCTGTTGTCACTAATCAGACCGAAATGGTACTAATGGTCACTGCAGGCTGAAGGAATGTTCTTGAAAAATAGGCAGATCCTCTCCCTCTCCCTTTTTTACTTTTTTCTTCTTTCCATCCTTTCTTCTTTTTTTTCCAATAGATTGTACACTTTGCAGATTCATATTTTTTTCCTTTTCCATTACATTTTAAATATGTGATTCTTAGTCCTATGCTTCCTTTTACTCCAGTCAATAACTGGCTCTATCAGAGGGTTGTTCTGTGTGTTAATTCAGTTAATATCAGAATTATCAAGCACAGTGCCTTCCAAATATGAGATACTTATCTCCAGTAACCTCTGGGTATACTTTTCCTGTTTTACATTGTTTAGAGAGCCAGTACTTGTATGAAGAAGAAGTTTAGTGCCTGTGTCAAAGAAAAAAACTTAGTAAATTTTTAAGTGATGTCAGAACAACTCTAAGCCACAGACAGATTCCCCAAAGTTTTGGAAATACTCAGTAGTTCCCTTTATATCTTAAGAGGCTCCTGCCTGCTTTCTCATATACCAGTAACAAACTTGCTTTTCTTAAATATAAACATTTAGAATGTCTTTCTCAATTTTTCTGCTTTGCTTTTATTCCAAATTTTACAATGGTATTGTTTTCCAATGCAGTTATACATATAATCAACCAAATATTTCCTTAAATTGATGACTACCAGATGAGGACTATTTGGCAATAAGCAATAAGAAAATAAATTCTTGGCCGGGCTCGGTGGCTCACGCCTGTAATCCCAGCACTTTGGGAGGCCGAGGTGGGCGGATCATGAGGTCAGGAGATCGAGACCATCTTGGCTAACACGGTGAAACCCCATCTCTACTAAAGACACAAAAAACTAGCCGGGCACGGTGGCCGGTGCCTGTAGTCCCAGCTACTCTGGAGGCTGAGGCAGGAGAATGGCGTGAACCCGGGAGGCAGAGCTTGCGGTGAGCAAGATTGCGCCACTGCACTCCAGCCTGGGTGACAGAGCGAGACTCCGTCTCAAAAAAAATAAAAATAAAAAAATAAATTCTTATTAAAAATTACAGACTTAAGATACTTCTTTGGAAATATAACATGTTTGCGACTTTTGACCATCTCATCGTGACATGCTCATCTTAAACAGAGTAGAAAATCATTTCATATAATTAACCTTATGGTGAGCTACAGATACCATGTATGTTACATTGTGTTTAGTTATAAAAATGTTTATTACATGCTATCTCCTTATAACCTAACTTTGATAATCATGATGATCCTAATCATGAGACTTGTTGGTTTTGTGTACTATTGCTTTAGAAATTGACATAAGGCTTGCCATGAAAGTGCTAGAGGAAAAGAGGGACTCAGTAGGATCTGTTATTGGATATTTCAGAGGCAGACTCTTACCTTAAGTAGGGACTCACTATACATTCATGTTTTCATGAGAATTGGGATCATGTTCTTACTTTCTATCAACCTGCTATTTTCATCTTTCAAGCTTCAGAGTAATAGGCTCTGTGTGCTTTGTTTTTCAGTGAGCCCAACAAATTTGTCTCAATTTAACCTTCCTGGGCCCAGCATGATGCGCTCAAACAGCATCCCAGCCCAAGACTCTTCCTTCGATCTCTATGATGACTCCCAGCTTTGTGGGAGTGCCACTTCTCTGGAGGAAAGACCTCGTGCCATCAGTCATTCAGGCTCATTCAGAGACAGCATGGAAGAAGGTAAGTGCTGGGGGGAATAAAGATGAAGTCACTTTATTTAAACCCTGAGAGGGAAACCATTGCATCACTCACATCACAAAGATTTCTGAAGAGGAAAATAAATTAGTGTAATTATCATTTGGGAAACTAGAAGCTTGAAGAAGTTTTATTCTGTATTATCTTCTATTGCTTTATGCATTTGGAAATATGGCAGAATTTGTTTAGATTAATACTTGGCTGTAGAAGAGTTTAGACTAAATCTACTTTTCCAATACAGAAATATACAGAAACTATTTTCCCAGGTGCATCAAATATCAAAGCAAATGTTTTGTTTGACATTTTGGTTAAAGAGCCATAAAGACATGCAAACCAGAAACATTATTTTATGAAAATACCACATGTTGATGATTTACATTCCCAGAAATTCCCTCTGGTGCTAATTTTTTGTTATATCATTTTAGAATTCATATTGTACCTACTTTTTTGCTTATAAGTCATTATTTCTTCATCCAATGGCAATAAAATTGTCACCTAACCTGTTAAATATCTTTATAGTTATATAGTTCTATGTAAATACTCTAAATAAATCAGCTTGAAAACCTCAGGAAGCTGAGTTGATGCTCAAATATAAATATTTTTCTAAACTTTAGAAGCTGAAATGTCAAATTTAACAATAATTTGAGAGACTTTTCTCTTTGATTTAGTGAATTTTTTTTAGTATCCATAAAGAAAACTTACAGCATACATATTATAAAGCATTTCAGCTAAGGATAAAATAAAACTAGACGTAAAGTGCAAATTGATTAGAATGAAATTATTAACCTTAATAATTATGTTTAAAAGAAAGGTCTCCAAATCTTGAGATATACCAGAGTTTAATCCTTTTGCCATCCATTTATTTGTGGTGTAAACTTAGGCAAGTGTCTTAACTTTCTTAGCCCTAAGTTCTGCATCTGTAACTTCATAGGTTTGTCACAAGGATGAAATATGAGAATAAAGAACAATTCTATTCCATTATCTTTTCCCTTCCTACATTCTTATTTAAAATATCTTCTGACTGAGGGGTTAGGCAGCAGTGCAAATTGGCTCATATTTTTCAGGTCACCACTATGGATTAAATATACTGGCACTAAATCAGTAGAGAAGAGTTGTCATTGCCTTTTGCAATATTAACCAAACCACTAAGCTCACTATGACAGACAGTGAATTATATCCAAGGACTCCACTGATTGTCGCCATGTAGACAGACAACACATAACTATTCTCAAATGTAAGGACACTGCTTTCTGAAATGGTTCTGTTGCTCTCGTCACAGATAGGCTTCTTATAATACTTTTAAAATAATTTGGTAAGCATACAGATGGCTTTCTAGAGTGCAGCTTTTACAAATAAAGTGATTTTTATATACGGGGAAATTCTGGCCTTCAATATATGAGGATTAAATAATCTGAATTTCTGAAAGCTAGCCTAAGTGGGCAAGATGGCTTTTTTTGTGCTCATACATTGAATACTGACCTATTCTATTTCTTAAATGGTGATCTAGATTCAAGACTTATTGAACTAGATTGAAGGGACTTTATTGATATCCTACCTAATGCTCACACTGACAGATGAAGAGACTGAGCCATATGTTCTAAGATCATAAACAAAAAGAATGAGAATGAGATCACCTGATTAATTGTTCACCTTTTTTCTGGTACATCAGGGTAACACTTTAGTTTATGAGGGTATTATTAGAGATTGAAAGAATTTTTTTTTTAATAATTGACTCAAATACCAACATTTTGCACATCACATAGAGTAGTAGCTTTGCCCAAGTTAGAAAACTGGAGGTTGTTCTTTATTCCTCTTTTGACCACATCTATATACTCAATTTTAAAAAGGTTCTTCCTGGTATCCTCCAATTCTATCCCCTTGTTTTCATCCATGTTGCCACAAACCTAGTGCAGCTATTCCAGTCCTCTCCTGATCAGGTCTTAAGCACCTCCCATATGTCCTTGTGGTACCCACCATATTGATCTCAGTAGCATTCGTAGTACTCTATTGTAAATATCTTTTACATTATATCTTCTTTTTGAGCTTTTGGGATTTTATCTCATTTATTTTTGTAGTTCCAGGATCTAACAGCAGCTTGTCACATTGTTCATGCTTAACTAGTGTTTGTTTAATACACAATGAGCAGAAATAACCATGCTACTCCATAGTAAAAAGAGGATAAACTTTTCTGCAAATACTATTCAGCACCATTTTATCCACCTTTTGGGTTTAGTACATTGGAAGTACAGAAGTATAAAGCAGAATGTCCAATGTTTATAATGATATTTGAAACAGATAAAAGCCAGTGTGACATTTCCGTTCTCAATTTCTCTGAGACACCACCTTGAAAAAAAAAGTATTTTTCTCTTACTAAAATTAGTAAAGGAACAGTAATTCCACATTTATAAGAGTATGATTAATGCATCACAGATAATGTTGTAATAACACATTAGATAAAAGTACTTATTTCCCTGAAATTATATGGGGAAAAAAATCTGAAAATGGACCTTTGTTGGATACAAATGAAACAAATAAAGTACATATGCTTTTTAAAGTTTAAAAGTTTATGGCAACTTTAGTTTGGGTTTCCATGCTATTCTATTTATTATACGGGAATTTACCGTAGCTTTCAATATGTAAGAAACAGGCTGGTAGGGCTCATGCTTGTAGACTTCTGTCTAATAACTTGACAACTGAGATACTTTAGGGAGTATGAATGGGGCTCTTCCGTGTCTCAATGTCCTGATTGCCAAAAATTTATAGCAGGCTGGTTCTCAGAATCTTATAGCCAGTTGTTATTACTTAATTTCCCTAACCACCCATTCTTTACTTTTTCTGTAAAGACTGGGGTTTTTGAGTAGACCTCGTTATTTTAACTCTATTGTTCTCTTTGTTTTCTCCAGTTCATGGCTCTTCGTTATCACTGGTGTCCAGCACTTCTTCTCTTTACTCTACAGTAAGTAATGGCTGTTAAGAAAAAGCTTGTGCTTTTGCCATGCACACAAAGGATGAAATAGATCATGTTACTGTGAATAGATCACATTCATCTATGACTTGTACACAGGAGTTGTGTTGTGAAATAAGGGCATACTCTAAGCTGCTCAATACCCAAGAATGTGCCAGGTGCTCCACCAGCCATTTTTTGGTCACTTACATGTGCTTTCACTGGGCTTTTTTGCACTCATTATAATCAATGAGTGGATGTAGAATTCAATTTCATAAAACTTATTGAGGTATGACTTGGAGTCTGTGAAACCATGTAGTCTGCTATACTGTCATTTTAGTAATGACAAGTTGTCCATGTTTTGTTCTCTGAGCCATGACTGTTAATTGTTCTATAGTATTTTCTCCTCATTTTTTATTTTTAAGTTTATTGTTGAGAGGATTATTGAAGGGTAAAAGCATTAAGGATAAAGGGTAAAAGCATAAAAGAACCAGAGATGTTTTCTTAAATACGATTTTTGAAAGAGTGTGATTTTTTAAACTTTTATTTTTATTTATTTATTTATTTATTTATTTTTGGAGTCGAGGTTTTGCTTTGTCATCCAGGCTGGAGTACAATGACACAATCATAGCTCAATGCAGCCTTGAACTCCTGGGTTCAAGTAATCCTTCTGCCTCAGCCCATCAAGTAGCTAGGACTACAGGCACGCACCACCATGCCCAGCTAATTTTTAAATTGTTGTAGAGACAAGGTCATTGCTATGTTGCCCGGGCTGATCAATACCCATGACCTCAAGCAATTCCTCCCGCTTTGGCCTCCCCAGGTGCTGGGATTGCAGGTGTAAGCCAGCACACTTGGGCAGAAACTTTATTTATTAAGGAAAAAAACCAGTGTTTCAAGTTCTTTTGCAAATGTGTGAAATTGTAGAGAGTTTTTCTGTTTGTTAAATACAATTCTATCCTTTTTAAAAAGTAGCCTACAGGAAGTTATGTTTTATGAGTGAGTCATTTTAGAGCTAGGTTAACGGTGAGGTATATTTAAAAGCAGCCTACTGAATCTCAATGAGACTTGAGTACTATGAATAAGCCTTAATCCTGTATTGTAAGGTTCATGAAAAGTTCATAGCCTCTGCTGTCACTGATTAACGGAGCATCATGGGCAATAATTTTTTCACTCATTTTCATTAAGTTCAAATGTTTGTTTGAACCTTCTGTTTATAGGTTAATCTCATATATTTACTGCCTTACATAGTCATTCAAAATCAGACTGTTATTGGCAGAGGTAATATTTTTCTTATTTCTCCTTTCAATGATTAAAATTGCCCGTAGCTTCCAGAAATTAAGACATCACTATTAGTGTTTAGGTAAATGTACTTTTTATGCAAATGGATAAAGTGAGGAATGTATAAACATGCATGAAAAAAACACATAAAAGAAATATATTAAGACTTAGTGTTCCTCCTGTTGGGCCAGCACTGCCATTTGTTGGGGAATTGTATTCTGATTTAAACCATTGCCATTTAAATCTATGTATAACATCAAAAGATGTAGCATCATTATCATTTTAGTCTAAATATGTACAATAATTAATATTTGGATAAAACTACCTTTATGAAACCTAAGAAAAACTAAAAAAAAAAAAGAAAAGAAAAGAAAAATACCATTAGAAGAAATAAGGTCTAGTGATTGGTAGCACAATAGAGTGACTATAGTTAACAATAATTTATTGTATATTTCAAAATAGCCAGAAAAGAAGATTTGGAATGTTCCTAACAGGAAGAAATGATATTCTTCTTAAATGAAGAATGGGATATTCCACTTACCCAGATTTGATCATTATACGTCATATGTTTGTGTAATACCACATGCACCCCATAAATATATACAAGTATCGTGTATCCCAATATTGAAGTTGTTTTATGAAAAATGTATTCTTCAAGAAAAGGTTCATAAGTTTAAGGAAAAACAGATTACTAGTCTACCAGTGTCCAGTAGACCTTTCTGTATTAATAAAAGTGTTCTATATCTACACTATCTAATATAGTAACTATTAGCCATATGTTGCTATTGATTATTTGAAGTGTATCTGGCGTACAGATGAATTGACTTTCTTATTTTAATTAATTTAAGTTTAAATAGCCACATGTGCCTAGCAGCTACTAGATTGGATAGTGCAAGTTTATAGAGAACCCAAGGGGTACATTTGTAGATAGGAGTGGGATGTCAAAATAATGAGGATAATTAGAAAGCATGCATGAGAAATACTGTATTAAGAGTAGAATATGAAATGGGAACAGAGATTAAAATAGAATATGTATATATGTATATATATACACACACACATTTATAGATATATCTATAAATGTGTGTGTGTGTATGTGTGTGTGTATATATATGTTTATAGGCCAATATATGGAGGTAGGATAGATATTGTTAAGTGAGTAAAGAATGGATTAGGTGATCGAGCCGCATGAGAAGGTGATATTATTAGAAAATTAAAAGAGTTGTATTTGAGATGATGAAAATGATATATTTGAATTGACAAGTAAACTGTAGTAAAATAATTCAAATAAGTGCATATTTGGGGAACTACTAAAGAGAAACATCATAAAAGATGAGGAGTCATTCTTTCCCCGGTACTCTGTGATCAGGAACTAGGATTTAATTGGCAATGAGAAAATACCTATGAAAATGCTTTTTAAACTATCAAATGAAAAAGCAACTTCTTATTATTTTTCATGCCTTCTTAATAACTCTGGATAGAGATTTAGTTGCTTTGCATTCTTGCCTGGTTCAATCAGGTAATTATTGGATGACATCAGGCAAGTTGCCAAATTTCTTTGGACTATACCTATAAAATAAAATTTGAAAATATTAGCTAGATCTGTCCCATTTGTCTCAGGATGTCTGCAAACTGGTTGGAAATCACAAGCCTAACCTGATCTGCAGAGGTGTTACCTTTGGCAAACTTATGGTTTGTGTCTTTGTTTTGAAATCTAAGACCAGGCACAGTGGCTCACGCCTGTAATCTCAACACTTTGGGAGGCTGAGGTGGGTGAATCACTTGAGGTCAGGAGTTTGAGACCAGCCTGGCCAACATGGCAAAACCCCATCTCTACTAAAAATACAGAAATTAGCCCGGCATGGTGGCATACGTCTGTAATCCCAGCTGCTTGGGAGGCTGAGGCAGGAGAATTTCCTGAACCTGGGAGGCTAAGGCTGCTGCAGTGAGGGCCACTGCACTCTAGCCTGGGCTACAGAGCCAAATGCCGTCTGGGGGAAAAAAAAGGGAACGGGGAAAGGTGGGAGAGCAGGGAGAGGGAATCAAAGCCAACACTGTGAAGTATTGTGAAATATGGAGCTTTTACCTAAAAATTCAAAATTTTAAATTCCTTTTTAAAATAATTGGAATATCTATGGAATATCTAGCAATACTAAGATGAAATTCCTCTGGGTTTTCAGTCACCTGTAATTGACCCCTTTAGATGTTGGTGTGGGTTCTCAGGAAGCCACAGCCTCCACCAATGCTTTTCTTCCTGACACTGAAGCTAAATATGGGTGGCTAGGTTTCACTGTGCTATTGCTTTCCTCATGAGAAAGAAATACCCCTTGCTGTCTATATCGTTGTCAAATGGGAAAATGAAAGACAGCCAAGGAAAGGTCATGTCACTTTTTAAAAACTTCAAGTCCATTTATTCTTTATAAGCCTTGTCCTGTTAGGCATTTAAAGTTTTGATCCCTGCAATAGATGTTTTTTTGATTAACTGTGTATTAAAAACTTTGTTTAACCTGTTTTGAATTCGAATTCTGATTTGTATTTTTTCATGAGAGTAAATGTCATTTTCGATTCATTGTGGATTCTTTAATATGTTGCCTAACAAATAGCTAGTACTAAAGTCATAACTTTTTAATTAATAAATTTGAATGGATAAATGGTCACTTATTGGCTTACAGAATAAAGAATTCATGGATATGCTTTTATTCAGTCAAGTGTTTCATATTTTGTATCATCTCCAGGACACTGGGCTTGCTCAAAACCATTGTAAAAAAACTGGCAAATAATCCAATTCCATTATGACATCATTAATCCCACACCTAAGCTACTGAAAAAAATATAATACTAATATTCTGGCTCATTGCTTTATTTTTATGGCAACACCTACCTGGTGTTAATAACCATAGAGTATGAAAGAAGGCAAAGGTTAAAGCAAATAATAGTTTTGAAAAATTGGTAGCAAGAAAAGTCATGCTATACGGTATGTATAGAATTGATATTTAATGATTATGCTTGCTACTAGTATATGTAACAGAACTATTACAGATTTTTTAAATGTGATGCATATATTTCTTGATTATTTTTTAAAATAATAAATTAGTATTAAAAAATACAGGAATGATTTATTGACTCTTGAAACTTTACCAGCTTTCTATAATTCTAGGAAGCCTAGAAGCAGGATTGGGCAGAATAAACTGGCAAAAAATATAAAAAGTAGGCCGGGCATAGTGGGCTGCAGTGAGTCGTGAATGTGCCAGTGCACCTGAGTGATAGATCAAGATCCTGTCTCAAAAAAGAAAAGAAAAAGAAAAACAACAACAACAACAAAAACAAAGTACTAGGAAAAACTAATAGACATAGTTACATAGTTAATTATGCCATATGTTTTAAGGCAAAGAAACTTTTAATATTCCTTGCTTACTTTTTATTCAAAAACCAAACTGTGTATAAAACCTTAAAATTATTAGGATCTATAAAATGAAATATTTCCTTAAAAATCTAAAATTGAAATGTAAATTATTCAAGATTGCTTTTTAAAGCAGTTTTCTTATAAAAGTTATTAGGATTCTACCACTTAGCCACTTTATTATTTAGCCACTATATTACTAAGTTTACATATTTTTAAAGGTACAGAAAATATAGGGAAGACAAAGCTCAGGTTAAAAGAGTTGCTGGCAAATAAAATATATCCTGGTGGTTAAACTACTTTGCTTTATGTTTTCTGAAAGAAAAGCAATAAAAAATAGTTCAAGTAGTTTTGTATCAATTAATCTAGAACTATCCCAAAAGTAGACATAGAAGATAAGAGATTGCTTTTCAGCTTTGGATCTGCTTATGGCAATAAGCAGACTTGTACTATTCAACAAGATTATGCATTCTTCAGCTTTTCCCAGAATAAGGGAGCTTCCCAAACGTAATGGTGCACATAACTCATTTTCTGGCATTTTGCAGGCAGGCATGAAGAAGAAAAACAGAGCTAGGAGTTCTCTGGAAGTCAAGTCAAAAACACCCTGCAAATTCCTATGGCAGTCCTCCTTTCTATATGCTGCATAGCCAAAAATGTTTGCCAGACACTTTTATCACTGGATGTTTCCGTGTTTTCAGTGTTTAAGCGTTTTGCTGACTTGTGATAATTAAAATTATTAATAATCACTAAAGAAAGAAAAAAATAGAAGTAAATAATGTTAATTATCTGTGGTTATCAGTAGAGGCCTGTATGTTACCCCAGCTTTATTTGACATTGTTTGTGATACGTAAATCACAGAATAGAATTCTGACATCTAAACCTTGGCTGGAGATCTTTATAATTTTATGAAGTCTGTTTCCTACAATCTGTATGAAAGATACATCAATATTTTAAGTTTTCATGCACCCATATTTTTTAGAGTATAATTTTGTAATTATTTGGTTTATGTTGCTTATAATTTACATCTTAGAGTCTTTCAATTCTATCTTTTACTTAAAGGAATATTATATATCTATGGATCAAATGACCTATATTTTAAAAATACCTTATGGTTTATATATTAAGAAACATTTATATTAAATTCTAAAGTAACTTGTTTGTACTATTTCAATTGAATAACTTTATGTACTTCATTCCATTCTTATAGTAGATAATAAAAAAAACACGTCATGATTATTTTATTCGTTTACACTTGCGGAATTAATTGAAAATAGTTTTTGTAGTTAAGTCTTTCTTTTTATTGTTTTACAGGCTGAAGAAAAGGCTCATTCAGAGGTAAAAAAAACTTTCAATATTTCAATATTTACTATTTTAGTTTGCATTCATGATGAAATTAGTGTTGTGACCACTAGAGGGCTCTGTGATACAATAGCAGAACTCCACAGGACTGCTGAAGTAAGGCAGCTAGTTGATAAATGGTCTTTGATATTGCCTCTTTAAAATAAAATGAAAGGAAATTTGTATAGCAAGCTCTCCTCTCACATTCTAGATTGAGTCTTAGCTCAACACCTAATAAGTTGTCTATAATGGTAAGCACTCATTAAATCATCGATAAATGAAGGCCTATGGTCTTCCTATTTTATTAGTCTTTTCCCCACTCCCTGTGAGACCATCTTGGGCACCAAGCCTTCACAATACAGGATACCAGCGTCTCAGACTATCTGTTTTGTGTCATTATCTTGTTGCCTCTAATTGCTATTTTATGTCTGCTGTGGCAGCTATTGTTCTAATCACATATTTCACAAATACGTATTTGGTTACACTCATGAGCAAATCAAACTGCATTCAGGAGAGAATACTATTTTAATTTCCCTCGGCAAAACATTTGTCGTGGCCAAGGAGAGCAGGAGGACTTTAATTATGACTTTATTCAAGGTGAGGTAATGACTGTTTGATTGGTTTACACTGAGGCAATCAGACAACAGAGGAAAAAAATTGCCTTAGCAACAGCTTTTGCAAAAGTATTCCTTTCCTTTGAAGTCTTATTTTATTAACCTTTAAAAGTAAAATTTGTGCTATGTTTAAAGATATTTGAAAAGTATTGATTAAACCAATTTGTATTTATAATCTCTGAACTAAAGAGTGGATATGATTTTTAAAAATCAAAGTGGTTTATTTACATCACATGGACATGACAAAGCTTCTAACATTGATCATAGTATAGCTACTGACGCATGGAAATGCTCCATCTATTTGCCATCGTAGTAGTTATTCAACTCCCCTTTTATCATTGATGCTCTATCATGGATTATGGTTTAAAAAAAACAATTTCAATCACTTTACAGTTTCCTGTATTATATTTTAAAGATACTGGAATCATGTAATATAGACTATTTAATTTGAGAAATGTTTTTGAGTTTGGATTCATTTATGAATAAAATAGATGCTACATTTTCTGAAATCATTCATAGTCATTATCTTATAAATGTAAAGCAAATGTTATTTTAGACTGGGGTGTTCTGTTTTGAAAAAAAAAAAAAGGAATGAAATAGAATCACATTTGGTGAAATTATATAAATGTCTACTGTCTCTGTTTCCAGCTTAGAGTTCTCTACTTTGTTAGAGTGTTTCAGTTGACCACCATTTGTTTTCAACAAAATCTAATGCCCAGGGGCAAAAACTATACAGTTAATAAACTATGTCAAGAATGCTCTTTCAAACTGAGACAACATTCCAAAAGTTCAACTACAACTATAGAAGACTTGTTTTTGAAGAAATGAGAAGCATCAAAAGTAGAATGTTTAACATCCAAGTAACTGAAATCCCTTGAGACTAGATATATACTTATAGAACCAAGTGTCAGATTGTTATAAATGTTCTATCCTATTAGTCACAACATGAGACATACAGATTAAACTGCAGAAAGTGCTTGAATTAAAACTTTAAACATGATATAATATATCCTTACCCTTTTCTGTTTCAGTTTTATTGGAGTATGAACTTAACTGAAAAGACACTTTAGAATTTTCATTATATCGGTTTATCTAATTAGTTGCACCTATCATTGCATTTTTCCCCTGATTTTTAAGATGTGGATAAGCTATAAAGAATCTCTGAGCTAATAATTACTCACTAAATAAAGGTCATGATAATACAGATTTGAGAAGCCTTCTCTGCAGTCATTAAATCTCCAGCCAATAACATTTCAAATGTGAACTGATTAAATGTTGAATTAAGCCCAAATTTTAGTGACTGCAGGATATTCCATAGCTTTTGAGAAGTTTTCAAACTATGAGAAATTAAAATGTACAGAGGAAAAAAGAAACTAAGATTTTCTGAAAAAGAACATGGAGTATCTTTTACTAAAAAATTTAAAAATGTGTGTGTGTGTACAGTTTTTACAAAGAAAATATTTTTCTACAGTTTTATTACCACAGTTTTTCTAGAAGGAGAATAATCAATACAGAGGATAAACTGCTCTTGAGTCATTTGCCATTTGAGGGATGGCAAATGGAACAAGTAAGCGTACTTTGATTTGTAGATTTGAGTTTGACACATAACCCTTTCCTTTTGAATGACATTTGCTTGTTACTCTGGAGTCAGTGTTCATATCCTTTCTTTTCAGGAGTTGGTGCTGATATAGTGGGGTTAGAATGAGCTAAATATAGTTATTTGCTTTCTTGTTTTGAATTATTGGTTTTCAGTAAAAATTTACTTGCATATTCCATTGATTTTTTTTTAATTGCATTCAGCAAATCCATAAACTGCGGAGAGAGCTGGTTGCATCACAAGAAAAAGTTGCTACCCTCACATCTCAGCTTTCAGCAAATGTAAGTCACTTAATTTTTAAAATATACTACAAAAATTTTTGTATAGTAGAATGGAATCATTTTAGTAGCAAACTTACAAACTTTCAGTGCCTGATACAGACTTAAATTACCAACTAGCAGGACTCATAGAAAGTTAACATTTTCTGCCTACTCAGTAATAAAATGTAAATCTGAACTGATGAGGGACAGCTATGTGGTTCAAATGGCTTGTTGTTCCTAATAAGATTGGAAGCAATAGTAACAGCCATATGGGTTGCTTCTTTTCTTGTTTGCTATTTTTATTACTCCTCATGCATAAGATTATCTGACAATGTAAGAGGGGTTGTTAGTGCTTGACTTTGGAAGATAAAATATTCATGTGCCCAGCCTCCTTCTTCTCAATATATTGAACAATTAGTTAAGCATCCAGTCGATTCTAAAAGATGAACTTACGTCTAAATAGGGATAGCTTAACTACACTGTGGATGAGATATGGTTTGCTCAAAAAACCTTGGCAGCCTTCTCATAGCAGTTTGAAAAGGTACACTTTCACTGGCACCAAAGCAGCACAGGATGGCAGAAATGATGACATTGAAGACGGCCAATTAAATTAACATTTACTGAATATCTTCCACTGTGTCAGGGAGCACTCAGAGTAGATGCAGAATGATAAAGGAGAAATGTGGCACTGTTCCCAGTCCTGAGGAGCAATGGTGTTAGGAACAGCAGTGAGGGGTAAGGAAATGCCTGCTATTTTGCCATATGTCTTGCCTCTCTCACTCAACAGTCCTTTGCTCAGTTCTGCTGCATAGCTTTGGGCCTGCTCTGTGCCTCCCCGCCCCTCCCTCTGCTCCTCTACTGAGTTTTTCTGTCTCCTAGACAAAGCATGATATGTCAAGAGTGAGCAGGTACAGACCCACAGTATAAGACTTGAATAAGAGGCATTTCACATTTTTTTTTGAAGTTATCATTGTGCAATATAAATTCTAAGTATATGTATCATTTCATTCACAATGTATTCATTTTAGCACTGTATTTGAATTGATTTTATTTTTTGAAATTTGGGAGAATTAAATTAATTTTGGATTTATTCTATTTATTTTTTATAGATGTTGTTAGGAGATTCCTGAAAATAATAGCAAGTTTTAGATAATTGTTTAATCCAAATTAGAAAATTGTTATTTTCTCATATTGCTTAAACAATTATCTAAAACTTGCAAAATTTCTCAAAACTTAAATAATAATTTAACCTTATTGTGTTTTTTAAAGAGATAGTCCAGAGGCAACTGTAAATTTTATAATATAGGCTAAATGTATAGAAGTATGAAATATTGTTGTCTAGGTTCCTGAATTTGTACCTAGAGGAAGTAGAACAATGTAAATGCCCGAACCTCCTGGGTTGTGTTTATCTGCAGTGAGGAAGGCTCAATGGCAGACCTTATTTATTAGATTGTCAAGATACTTGCAGATGTCTTCAATGATTACTCAGGGTTTCATTTTACTTTTAATGTCTCTTGGTTGATCTCATCATATAATTCAGATATTGGAATAATAAATGGCTGTTAGACATAATGGAAGATGGGCTGATACTTTCCATTTAAAATGTAATGATACTTATTGTATTCAAAAGAAAAAACTAAAATGGTGTTTCACGTTTTTTTGTTTTTTGTTTTGCTCTGAGAATCTCATTCTTACTCATTATTGGTTTCTTGTGTGTCATTTCAAGATTTTCCTATTATATGCTCACGTGTATGTATAGTTAATACACACGTGCAAAAGCTTCCTTACACACACACACACACACACACACACACACAGGGAACCAAATTCTAACATAGGGGAATAATCTTGGGGGTCAACTCTGTGCTGCTGTTTGAAAATGGAGCAATAATTTGAGAAGGGTTCCAGCAGTTGGCTACCCACCTGCTCTAATTATGCATGTCACACTATTTTCACTGATGTGTTTTCATGACTTTAGGACATGAATTCTCAGCTGGGTGTTAATATGACCAACAAAGGGCGAAAACTGGTTCTTGTGTGTATGTGGTTTTTTTAAGTACTCTTTTTATGTGAAAAGCACAGATATACAGATAATACATAACTAAACATCCAGAATGTCTGTGGCTTTAAAATATCATGAGGAAAGAGCACAATTAGTAAAAAAAGAAATCTATAATGTTTCCCTAGGGGAACAATAATTTTAAAAAAATAAAAATAAGGAACACAGACTTAGAAGCAGCAGTGCCAAACAGATAATTCATGGTAGTCTTTGTGTTAATTTAAATAGTGTCAGTCTTGGAGACAAATGCCCAAATTGCTCTAGGTTCCACTCAGCTGCATGTATTACCATTAGTATTAGTTTTTGCACACTGATGGGAGACTGGTATATATCCTATTTTATGTTCTTTTAAACAATTTATAATTTAATTTGGAAAACTTCTCAAATCACGTCAGATCCACACAAAAACCTGTACATAGCAACTTTATTTTTTAATAGCCAAAAAGGGAAACAATAAAAAATATCCCTTAATAGGCCAGTTAATAAACAATTTCTGTTACATCTATATCATGAACTACTACTCAGCAATACAAAGAAATGACTATTGATACATGCATCGACTTGGATGGATCCCAAGGGCATTATGAGGAGTGAAAAATGACAGTTATAGAAGGTCAAATTTTGTATAATTCCATTTATATAACATTCCAGAAATGGCAAAATTAAAGAAACAGAGAACAGATTAGTGATTGCTAAGGGTTAAGGATGGAGGAGAGAGAGAGGTAGTGTGACTATAGTAAGGGAGAGATCTTTAGTTTTGTATTTTGAATGAGATGGCCATTACATGAATCCATATATGTGAATCTATTAATGTAAATCAATATTTAATTCCTGGCTTTGATATATAATATAATTTTATAAAATATATAATCATTGGGGGAAACTGGATGAAGGATACAAGGGACCTCTCTGTACTGTCTTTGCAACTTCTTGTGTATATAATTATAAAATATATAATGTATTAACATGTATAATTTTTAAATATCAGATATTGGGGCCGGGCGCGGTGGCTCAAGCCTGTAATCCCAGCACTTTGGGAGGCTGAGACGGGCGGATCACGAAGTCAGGAGATCGAGACCATCCTGGCTAATACGGTGAAACCCGTCTCTACTAAAAATTACAAAAAACTAGCCAGGCGAGGTGGTGGGCGCCTGTAGTCCCAGCTACTCGGGAGGCTGAGGCAGGAGAATGTCATAAACCCGGGAGGCGGAGCTTGCAGTGAGCTGAGATCCAGCCACTGCACTCCAGCCTGGGCGACAGAGCGAGACTCCGTCTCAAAAAAAATAAATAAATAAAAATAAATAAATAAATATCAGATATTGATCTTTACTTAGTATATGAAGTGTTCTATCATAATGTAACATGCTTTTCCTTTATTTGGGGTATTTTAGTTTCAAACTAAAATATAAATCACCTAAAGATCTACCACAGTTCTTTTGAAAAAATATCTTGTTTTTAATTTCCCAGGAGTTTCAACCTTAATCCACTCTTCAGTGTTTCTTTATTTGGTAGTGATAGGGACTGTCAAAGCTTCTTACCATCAAATACATTTACTGACTAAAAATAGCAAAATGTTTTACATTGTAAAAATGTACAAATTGAATGAGAGTCAAAAGGTACAGGTAATGAAGATATGCATTATCATCTACTTTTAAAAAAAGTTTATTAAAATTTTCTTTAGACTAAATAGTGCAGTATCTGGGAATTTACATAAATGGATATGTATATAAATGATTATTAAACAATTTTAATGTAAGTTATATTTTAAACATTTTAATAATATTGTTAGAACTATAAGGGGTAAAATTTTGTATATATCTGGCCATTTGTGTTCTTAAGGAAATAATATTTTTTACACATTCAGGAATTTGAATTACTCACAAGTCACCTATTAACTACAAGTCATTTTGAACTCATTCATTTTCTTTATGTTTGGTTTATAATGTCATTTTAGATTTCATACATCATAATGAGCCATCAAATAATTTAGTTAATACTTGATTTTTCCTCAGTTGTAAGAAGTGCTGTGTTTAAATTTCATTGAGTGTTTCATTTCATCTGAGTTAATGTCTGTTAATGTATGTAATATACACATATATTTTTAACATGCATGTACTTAAATCGATTATAGGGACTTGATAAAATTACTTATTTATAGGATATTTTAAATATAATCAAGGATTTTTTAAATGTACATTTCCCATTTGAAAGTAAATGTAAGTCTTTGTTTACTAGTTTGTTCACAGTACAAGTAAGCTTTCTACCTTTTGGTTAAATGTGAGTGCAGCCTCCAAGATGAGAAATTGTTATATTAGAAATCTAATAGCTATAATTTATAGAGATGAATTTCAATGAGTTTGGTTCTAAGAAATAATGAGTTGTTTTTAACAACAATTTTAAGTATCAGATATTCATCTTTACTCAGTATATGAAATGTTCTATCATAGCTTACGTGCTTTTCCTTTATTTGGGCTTTTTTATATATATTAATTAGTATATCACATATTTGAACTTGGCATAATTACATTTATGTGGACTCCAAACAATCTGTATTTTAATTTTTAAATTTGAAACGCATCTGTGTCTCTGTTAAAATGCATTTCTTTCCCTTTGTCCAAAAGGGGTGTGATAAGTCAAAGAGTATCTAGTTAGCTCACCTCTCATTTGACTGGCAGAGTAAAGCCCCTGTTCAGTAGAATGTATATTAAGCCTTCCCTCCCTTTTGTAAAGTTGTTCTGAACAGAGCTTCATAAAACCACAGGTAAAGTGTTAAGCTGATTCTACTAGCATATCCTTAGAAAGGAGAGCGGGTATATTGGCAGGTGCTATTGTCTGGTCTTTCTCATCAATAACCCATCAACAAACAAAAAGAAAACAGGAGCCATACAAGGAAAGGCAACTAAAGATGCTTGGTCATAGCATACAATAAACCAGGTAGCCTCTGGCCTCTTGCCCACACCTTCAGGCAACTGGGTCAGGCAGGATGCTTTTGTTTGTCTTTTTTTTTTTTTTTTTTTTTTTTTTTTGAGACGGAGTCTCTCTCTGTCACCCAGGCTGGAGTGCAGTGGCCAGATCTCAGCTCACTGCAAGCGCCGCCTCCCGGGTTTACGCCATTCTCCTGCCTCAGCCTCCTGAGTAGCTGGGACTACAGGCGCCTGCCACCTCGCCCGGCTAAGTTTTTGTATTTTTAGTTTGTTTGTCTTTTAACGTGTTTTCTTTACAAATCTCAACCATTACATAATTTGGAAATGAACACCAAGGCTAGTTATTGCTAACATTTTTAAAGACATTACTGAATGAATGTGTAAGAAAACAAAAGGTACTTTTTTGCCTTTCAGCAGATAAGTCTTTTAACCAAAAATCTCTTGGGTATTTTGAGATTGTGTTCTACTTCTTTGCTTTTTTAATATTTTCATATAATTTGCTAGTTACTCTTGCTTTTTTGCATCTCTTCTAAGAGAAAACTATTTTGTACATATTATTAATGACAAACATTTCAGTGTTTGGACAATTTTTTATAGTGTAAAAGAAATGTGAAACTTTATGTTGCAGAATCATTCTTGATTCAATTAACTACTAATTTTAAAATATAAAGTCTCATATATATATCAAGTTTATTATGGGTAAATATATATTACATATATGTTTTATATGTATACATAATATACTATATATTTTCCCATATAAATAATAAAATGCTCTAGGCATATATATGTGTGTACATATATATATGCCTTCATAATATACATATATAAAATACTATATAATATATACACTCTAGGAATACATATATGCCTATATATGCACCTATATATTTATGTATTACTATATAATCTATAGCATATATATTACTATATAATATATATAAATATATGCCTAGAGTGTTTTTAGTTTGTCAGTGGGCTGTCTCTGAATTCTATATGAAAAAATAAAATGTAGACATTATGTATAATGATATTTCATCTTATTGTTTAGCATCATAGTAATTATCTTTACATATCTATTCAGATTACTTTTGCACCAACCTAATACATTGTATGATTCCAAAACCAAAGACAATATAGATCGAAATGATATTCCATCTTGTCTACCTTTATAGACTTCACCTAACCCAAGTCAGGGGATACTGATCATCATATTAATACAATTTTACTCTGACCTAAAAATTATGCAACTGCTAAAGGAAAAATCAGAACCAAGTAAAACTGTCATTAACAACCCCCCTGAAAATCCGTATTTTTTAAAAGTCATTTTATAAAGTCTCTCAGACAAGATGGGTTACCCTGTAAGTTTAATCAGTTTTACTTTCCATTTTCTCTTCATTAAGGTGATAAAGATCATCATTAGTAGAAAAAATTTCCCTTATTTGCCTCCTTTTCCATTTACCCTATTTAGTGAGAAATTTAGCCTCTCATAACTTCTGAAGTAACAATGTTAATCTGATAAACTAAACCAAGGTGACGTAAGTTTAAGACAGTATTTTTTTTTCTTCAACTTTTAAGTTCTGGCGTACATGGGCAGGATATGCAAGTTTGTTACATGGGTCAATATATGCTATAGTGGTTTGCTGCACAGATCAACTCATCGCCTAGATATTAAGCCCACCATCCATTAGCTGTTCTTCCTGATGCTCTCCCTCCCCTAACTCCCACTGACAGGCCTTAGTGTGTGTTATTCTCCACCATGTGCCCATGTGTTCTCGTTGTTTGACTCTCACTTATAAGTGAGAACAAGTGGTGTTTGGTTTTCTCTTCCTGTGTTAGTTTGCTGAGGATAATGGCTTCCAGGTCCATCCATGTCCCTCCAAAGGATATGACCTCATTCCGTTTTATGGCTGCATAGTGTTCCATGGTGTATATGTACCACATTTTCTTTACCCAGTTTATCGTTGATGGGCATTTGGGTTGATTTCATGCCTTTGCCATTGTGAATAGTGCTGCAGTGAACATAATGCATGCAGGTATCTCTATAATAGAATTATTTTATATTCCTTTGGGTATATACCCAGTAATGGGATTGCTGGGTCAATTTCTGCTTCCAGAGCTTTGAGGAATCACCACACTGTCTTCCACATTGGTTGAACTAATTTACACTCCCACCAACAGTGTAAAAGCATTCCTTTTTCTCTGAAACCTCTGCAGCACCTGTTATTTCTTGACATTAGTAATCACCATTCTGACTGCTGTGAGATGGTATCTCATTGTGGTTTCGCTGTTACGCTTTTTTTGTATGTTTGTTGGCTGCATGACTGTCTTTTTTTAAGTGTCTATTCATGTCCTGTCTATTCATGTCTTTGCCCACTTTTTCACGGGGTAGTTTGTTTTTTACTTGTGAATTTGTTTAAGTTCCTTGTAGACTCTGGATGTTATACCTTTTTCAAATGGGTAGATTCCACAAATGTTCTCCCATTCTGCAGATTGTCTGTTCTCTCTGATGATAGTTTCTTTCGCTGTGCAAAAGGTCTTTAGTTTCATTAGATCCTATTTGTCAATTTTTGCTTTTGTCACAATTGCTTTTGGAGTTTTTATCATAAAATCTTTGCCCTTACCTATGTCTTGAATAATATTGCCTAGATTTTGTTCTAGGGTTTTTATAGTTTTTGGATTTTACATGTAAGTCTTTAATCCATCTTGAGTTAATTTTTGTATAAGGTATAAGGAAGTGGTCCAGTTTCAATTTTCTATATATGGCTAGTCAGTTCTACCAGCACCATTTATTAATTGTTTTTTCAGGTTTCCCCATTGCTTGTTTCTTTCAGGTTTGTCACGATCAGATGGTTGTAGGTGTTTTTCACTAACATAATCGTAACATACTTTTCATTGAAAACAACACGACTCAAAATGTTCTTAGTAACCAGTTATAAGTGTTTTGTGCATACTTACAAACTGTCATTCTAATCATAAATATTTTGTGGTTGCTTATAGCTATAAAATGTAGGTAATATAGTTTATACAGCATATTCTTTGTAATCCCGATTTCTTTCTCATATTTTAATTAATATGAAACTGATAAAGTATGCACAAAGGGTAAAGGAGAGTAATTTTCTTCAAGTTTACACATTTAAGGACTCATAGTACAATGATTAAACATTAAATTTCTCCACTATAGGAGAATTAAAACTGAAATATTGAGTAACATCTTACATTTCATTTAGTAAGTGCTAATAAAGTGTTTCTGTCATAATTTTCCTTATTTTAAAAGAAAAGACACGATTTTAGTTTTAGGTTCTAGCAAACAATTTTATGGACATAGTGGGATTATTTCTAACAGGTTAAACTGAAATGACCATCGTGGGCATATATATTATAAATTCACATATGAATGCTATATGATAAAAGCTAGCTTATGCTAAATACCACATGGATGAATCTCAAAACCCATGTAAAGCAAAAGAAAACCACAAAAGAATCTTGCCATTTGATTACACTTGGGTAGTTTTTAAAATAGGCATATCTAAACATAGTGTTTGAAAATGCAAGCTTGGGTAGTAAAAACTATAAACAAAAGCAAGAAAATAATTACCACGGAAGTTATGTAGAGGTTATCTTTGGGGAAGGAAGATGGAATAATGATAAGACAGGGGCAAAGAAGGGCTTTTTGGTTCTTGAAATGTCCTATTTCTTGACTTGGCTGGTGAATGCATGAATGTTCACTATGTGATAAGTCAGTGGCTGTTTTCATTTTGTTCACTTTTATATATGTGTGGATTTTTCCATAGTTGAAAAGGTAAAGTTCAGGTGTGGTGGCTCACACCTATAATCCCAGCCAGCACTTTGCAAAGCCAAAGTGGGAAGAATCACTTGAGGCAAGGAGTTGGAGAGTAGCCCAGGCAACAGAGTGAGGCACTATCTCTACAGAAAATGAAAAAAAAAAAAAAAAAAAAAAAGGTAGCTGGGCATGTTAGTACATGCCTATAATTCTTGCTACGTGGGAGGCTGAGGCAAGAGGATCACTTTACCCCAGGAGTTTAAGCCCGCAGTGAGCTAGGGTTGTGGCACTGCGCTTCAGCCTGGGTGGCAGCAAGACACTGAGTAAAAGAATAAAATAAATAATTAAAAGTTAAAATATAGGAAAAAATGAGCATAGCCGTATGCTAATTTTTCAGTTACTAGGTCTGATATCATCACATTCCTTTTTTGTCATTGAAAATTATTAAAACTATAAGATACTGTTTTTTTAAGTGGTATTTTTCCAATTAAATCTGCTAACAAACTTTGGTGTATAATTCTCAAGGGTAAGGGTGTGTGCAGAGAGAGAGAGAGTGTGTGTGTGCATGTGTGTGAGAGAGAGAAAGAGAGAAGCCAGGGAGGAGAAAAAGAAGGAAGGGGGAATGAGTGGAAAAAGATAATAAAGAGTTGTTCTGATAGATTAAAGTTTAGTAGATGTATTCCCTACTAATTGTTTTTCTCCATATTGCAGTGTCAGGTAAAGAAAGGCATCCCAGGATGAATTCAGAGCTAGGAACATGCACCTTTGTATCATAATGCTGATGGAAGGAACATGTACATTCTAACTGTTATCAATAATGGAATATATTTCCATTGTTAAGTAATGAGCCTCAATTCTTTGGATTTTTGTGATCCATTTGATAGTAGAAGCCTCAGCATTTCAATTCTGCTATAAGTACATGGAGATATATTTTATTTAAGTCATCTTATTCATGTCTTTCAAAAAGAAATTAATTTTTGACCAAGGATTTCCAAACTTTGCCCCATATGTAGGTATAATTTATTATAGACTTAGGTTGCAAAATATTAAATCATTATATCCTTTAGGGACACAATACAATTTTATCAGTTTGAGATAATGTACCTGTAGTTCTACCTCAAGCCATGGTGAGAGACTGAAGTACCCCTTCATTTTAATATTTTGGGCTCAAGTTGTTACATAAGGGCATGCAAATGGAAGCTGGCCTATTTTTGAGCTTTAATAAGATTGTCAAATACTTCTTAATCATAAGAGTTATAGTTATGTACTACAGTATGTATAATTCTCTGCAATTTAAAATAAAACCCAAAAGCCACAAAAGCTTACTGTGAAATAAAATATGATGGAATATTATTTCTAACTGGCTTATCTGTATTTCATTCATTGAAGGGAATATGAAGTAGAAAAGCCCTTTTATTGAAAAGAGTTTGGAAAGTAAAGACAACTCTTTTTGATTCAATTCTTTGTAAGTAGAAAAGAGTAAAGATAAGGTTCTAGCTGTCAGCAGATGTCTGACACTTGAAGGAGTGTATCATTACAATAGAGCAGCTAACAATATCTGCAAAGGTCATCATGAAAATATAAAAATAAGGAACATTTGTCCGTTGACCATTTCAGTTACCTCTTTTTGGGCTTTAAGTCTAAAAAACTTGGCAGATCAGAACTTTATATTTGGCATTTTGAGTGTCAAATCTCTACATGATGTGCAAGTCAGAAGGAGTTATTACTTGCAAAATACCATCTTCTTTCAGAAGTTAAACTCACATTAAATGTCAGGAGACTGAAACACTGATTTTAGGAAGACAAAGTTTAGAAAAGATGAATGAAAATGTGTGTTAAAGAAGAGTCACCAGTCAGAGCTAACTATGATAGTCATAGTATTTAAAGAGTTGGAACACATGAAATTAAGCGTTTTGTAAAATGAAGGCTTTTCTTCCATCCACAAAGATTCTGACATTTAAACTATGTTTCTTCCATTCTGTTCACAGGCACACCTTGTAGCAGCTTTTGAAAAGAGCTTAGGGAATATGACTGGCCGATTGCAAAGTCTAACCATGACAGCGGAACAAAAGGTATGTTCAGAAATTGCCACTGGAGATTGAAAGAAGACAGCAAATTGCATAGGATTCTTAAATAATACCTGAAGCTCCTTAAAAATAATACTCCAGGCTGGGTGCAGAGGCTCATGCCTGTAATCCCAGCACTTTGGGAGACCAAGGTGGGTGGATCACTTAAGGTCAGGAGTTCAAGACCAGCCTGGCCAATATGGCAGAATCCCATCTCTACTAAATATATATATATTTAGTAACTGCAGCGTGGTGGCAGTTGCCTGTAATCCCAGCTACTCAGGAGGCTGAGGCAGGGGAATCGCTTGAACCCAGGAGGCGGAGGTTGCAGTGAGCCAAGATCATACCACTGCACTCCAGCCTGGGAGACAAAAAAAAAAAAAAAGAAAGAATAATAAAATAATATTCAATTCTATACTAAATTACAACAATGATAATACCTTTCTTTTCAGATTTTAATTTAAAGATTTAATCAGTTTATTCCACATTGAAACACACAAAGGCATACGAAATTCTTTCTAGGCAGTCTTCTGGATGGAACTAGTGAAAGAATACTGAGTGTTAAGAAAGAGAAACAGTCACATAAGAGAATATTCTGGGAGCAAATTGTTACGCAGTTGACAAGAATCACACTTGGATAAGAACTTTCACAAGTACCGGTCACTAAATCCAGCTATGGGCACGGCTGTAGGCTAAGACACACAGGAAGGATGCCTGGGACCGATGTTAGGACTCTGCCAAGTAAGGGACTTCAGGTTACAGCAGCTGTGAAACAAAGACCAATCCTGTGTAATTTTGAAATAACAAGAACTAGTTGCCATCTAGGGATGTTGCTTTTGAAGAAAAGTCATTTGTTATATCAAAATGTTTAAAATGAACCTAAAGGATTTTATGGTATGAAAGAAGGAATACCAAAAAGAAAGGAATGGAGGATTTAGTTCAAAAGACAAATGTATTAAAAAGGTCCATACTGCGTAGAAAGCCTGGTCACCTTTGCTGTGATGACCAGTTAACTTACTTCTCTGCTGTTAGTCCAGCAGTCTTAACTTCTTTGGATGGGCATCAGAGATAGGTGAAGCCTCTGGAATTGTATGGTGTGTGTGTGTGTGTGTGTGTGTGTAAAAACTGTACATGTTCATAAATGATCAGGTGTCCAGAGCTTTCATCTAATTCTCAAAGAGACCCATTATATAAAAAGCTTTGGGTATTTTCAGGAATGTGTTTATCTATCCATAGGAATGGCTTCAGTTTTGTCTTTAGATTCTGTAAGGTATGTAATTAGCTTTATAAAACTAGTCTATATTACCAAATTTTGTCAGTTTACAAAAGTTTATTTTTTTAAACACAGAATGAACAGTTCAATGAAATCAAAGGAGAAAATCGAATATCCTTATAATTGCCTGGTGTTACTAGCACATTGTATTCTCTCTCATATTCTCCATATACCCTGCCCGTGAGAGAGAATATTATCCATTCCTGGAAACCCTGTTCTAGCACAGCTAACAAACTCCTTTTGAGACATACATTTTCCTTCCTTCCTTCCTTCCTTCCTTCCTTCCTTCCTTCCTTTTTCCTCTTTCTTTTTCCTTTTCTTTTTCCTGCATCTTTTCCACCGTTCCTTTCTCCTCCCTTCTACCCTCCCTTCCTTCTTTTCTCTCTCTGTCTCTCTCTCTCTCCCTCTCTTTCTTTTTTCTTTCTTTTTTTTTTTTTTTTTTTTTGCTACAGCTTGTCACTTCACTATGTAATATAAGAACACAGCAAATAGAATTACAAGGCTTTTTGAGCAGCGGATGGGAAAGAATCAAAACACTGGGCCTCAGTATTCTTGAAGGAGAATCCTGGCTATGTCTGTTAAAAGCTGGGTAATCTAGAGCAAGTTTATCTAACCTTTCTTGAACCTCCAAATCACATTTTTATAAGTGGGGATGATAATAACTACCTTGTAGGATCACTATGAGGAGTAAATCAGATACTGTTATCATGTCACATGCTAGGGGTTGTCAAAAAATATTACCTTCCTTTACATTTATCTTTTTCCCTTGAAAATTATAAGATAACACCAAATTCCTCAGTGGGCATATACCAAACATATTGCTGGAAGCCAGTGTTAGAATTTAAGTCTCAATATCTTCAAGAAGTCAAAATTAATAGAATTTTTGCCCTCCACTGGATATTTTCTTGAACTCTATTATATCTGTAAGTGAATTTTCTCATAGAAACGGAAAAAAAAAATGCAGAGGTATATTAACTTATGATGCCTATGATTAATGCCCAAATATTTAAAAATAATTTCTATGACATAAGAAATAACGTGTCTACATTATCCTTAAAATCACATTGCCAAAATTATAAAATTTTCTCAGAAGATACCAGAATGTCTCATATTGGCCTTATCACATTTTTAACTGAAAATAAAATAACTTCTTTTTGAATTGCAAACTATATACACACAACAGTCTTGGTTAACTGTTCATTAATTTGAGGTTATAACTTGCCTATTCTCAAAGTGATATTTAAAAGCCTATAAAATTATTTGCAATATGAAATTGTATAATTCAAGGACAGAATGTAATTAAAACCAGTAGAGTAATGTATATTACAATATACCTCAGCCTCGATAATTACTACTGCAAGGAACTGAACTGAATTGAATTTCAAGGAAGCTAAGGTACAAAGGGAGATTGCTAGGTATGTTTTATTCTCTTTTCTGGCCAGAAGAACATAATTTAGACTGAAGAGACAAACTCTTTGGCACTAAATTCAAGGACGAATTTATTGCCAAGGTTTTAAAATTGGGGTCATGGAATAACAAAAGACAAAATCACTGTTCAAATAGACATTTCTCTAAAAGCTAAGGGCATAACATTTAATCATATTTCACTAAAGGCATTTCTTCAGGGAGCTGAGATAAAAGGGTATATTGCTCTCTGGTGATTCAGCAATCCTGAGAAAAGGCTTGTGAAGCATAGAGCAGAGATTCTTAAACTCCCTACCCCAAGTTATAAGGTTCATTTGTCTATTTAGTCATTCATCAAGTTTATATTGAATTTGTGCTCTTCTAATGACAAAACAGTACAGACAATATAGATATAGAATGATAGATATAGGTCTATATCTATAAACATAGATATCTACCAGAACTCTAAAAGCATATTATACATATATATAATATTCCTCATGGAGTTTATATTTCTCATACATATCTCATATATATGTATCTCTTTATCATTGAAGTTATATTTTAGGAGGGCAACAGATGATAATAAAAATATAATTAAAACAGGCCGGGTGTGGTGACTCATGCATGTAATCCCAGCACTTTGAGAGGCTGAGGCAGGCAGATTCCCTGAGATCAGGAGTACAAGACCAGCCTGGCCAACATAGTGAAACTCTATCTCTACTATAAACAAAAATTAGCTGGGCGTGGTGGTGGGCACCTGTAGTTCCAACTATTCAGGAGGTTGAGGCAGGAGAATCACTTAAACCTGGGAGGTGGAGGTTGCAGTGAGCCGAGATCATGCCACTGCACTCCAGCCTGGGCGACAAAGCAAGACTCTGTCTCAAATTTAAAAATAAATAAATAAATAAATAAAAATTATATATATATATATATATATATAACCTATAACTAAAACATATAGAATTTCAGGTAATGATAAGCACTAGCAAAAAACGTAAAGCTGAGAATGAGGATATTGAGAAGCTGGGTTGGAAGCTAAAACATGAAGTAACAAAGGCCAAGGTGGTTTCATGTTCTTGATTACATACTTTAAAAATGGATAAACTAAATTAAGACTCAGATTCTAGTATTTGGGCTTCACAGTGTGATTTTCAGCAATCACATGGCGTTAATAGCCTGAAGCTACATCAAAATTTTTGTTTGATTTATAGACCAAAATAACTGCCTTGAATAAAGAGGGATTCACTCCTAATACTTTTCCTATTTCCTGATGCCAAATAACACTGAATCTCTTGCCAAATTTGTGTACCAGAACACTGGTTTTATACACTTAGAGCCTGGTAAGAAAGAAAAGACATGTATGAATAACTCAGAAGGCAGAAAATTATCATGCCATTAGACTCAGTACAATGTCATGTGCATTCTGAAAGGAAACATCTGCAGAGGCAGGAGAATCGCTTGAAACCCAGAGGTGAAGGTTGCCCTGAGCCAGGATCATGCAACTGCACTCCAGCCTGAGTGACAGAGAAAGACTCCGTCTCAAAAATCAAAATTACAAAAAAAGAAAAAAAATAGTGATCAATCTGGCAGCATTTTCTGCAAGTTAAACAGTATTCCCAATAGCTGCTAAAAGAAGACATGCTATATAATAGTAAGTCTGTAAGTAGGTAAAAATCAAGAGAATTGTTAATATGCTTGCTGAGAGTGAAATTATCTCTAGACATTATCCTATCCCTAACCCAGGGCTCGTAGACTATGACATTGATGTAGTTTGATCAAGAATTTTATCCTGATTTCAAATCCTTGTCTCTTCACCAGCACTTCTTCACCAGGAATATATGAAAAAAATTAAACCTGATGCCCTGAGGCATCCAATACATGTGCTGAAATAACTTCTTTTCTCACTCTCTAGAATGGTACTAGCTATGTACCACTCTTGTCAGAATCAAGGATATTGCTACTAAATCATTGTGCAGGGCTTAATTTTCTCACAGAATGCCAGTTGAGAAAGGCTCAACTTCTAGGAATCCAGCAAACTATATTTTTATAAGTAACATTCTTACAGAACTACTTCTAAATCCTTGTGTTCAAAATTACTAAAGCTATATTCTCAGCTCAATATTTCAGAATTTAAAATTTAAAAGACTTTCAAATTAGTTCCCTGTAGCTGTCATGCCAAGGCAGTTAGAACATACGTTAAGGGTATGAGAAGTTTTTCTTGTTAGAAGGTCAGAACAGGCAGAGGAATATCTCCTTGTATGAGTGATGAAGCTCAGATATTGACTACTATCCTAACAATAAAGCCTAGTAGTTTGCTCATTTGTTACCTCTCTGAAACTTTTTTTGGGTGACTACAAAACAGGAATTGAAACCTTCAAAATAAGGGAATTTGAAACCAAATCTTTGAAAATAGATAACGCTGCAACTAAAAATTTAGTTGAATAGGATTTTTACATTAACTCTCCCCAATTTACATTATGATAGTTGCCATCTAGAAGTGTTTTTAAAAATATATATTGCTAGAGTCAGATGATGAATCCATTAATCTTTAGGGCATAGAATAATGTGAATCTAAAATTTTCAAATTACTTACCCTACTGGTATTTGGTGAATGTAATTTATTGAAACTAGATGCCATAGGGATGGTCAGGTTCTTTCAGTAGAACAATTAGCAAGACTTCAGAAGCAAGGTGGAGTGAGAAGGGAGGACCTGTTTGAGGAGACTAGAGCTGGGAAGTGTGAGATTAACAGTGCCAACATGAGGAGGTAAAGGACAGATGTGGTGGAAAATTTAAACAGCCTTGCCTAGAAGTTCAAGTTAGTTGATGGCATTTGTTGATGAGATTGTCCCAAGCATGTCTGATTCTCAACAAAGTCTTTATTACTGAGAAATTTGGAAAGAGATCAAGTATAGTTAAGAAATTGGGTTGGAAAGACCACCAGGAAAGGCTAGTATTCTGACACAAAATTTGATCATTTTATTTTGAAGCATTTCAAGCCTGACCTGAATGAATTGTTTAGTCTCAGACACATGCATAAAACTGTGAAAAGAGACACTGACTCCATTCAGCTTCTTTAACATGAGAAACTTTCATGGAAAACTAGAACTTTACAAGGTCAGCAGGTGTTGGAGGTATCATTATCTTGAATAGCTCATTGGAGGAAAATGAAATCTTAGTTTGGTTCTCAGGTTTTAAAATATCTATCATTTTTGAAAAATGTGAAGTAACAAAATATGATCTGATTATCTTATTCCTAAAATCTTTTGCAGAATTATCCCAGCCTCGATGTTCTCTTTAGTATTTAATGAGAATAAGAAACTGAAAATGACTGAATTGAAAGAGTAGACTTTAAATCCATATCTTGATGGCACATACATTTTTTTCAGTTTTTTTCCTGAATGATTAATAAGGATTTTCAAAACTTGAATATCTTCTATTTTTCCCTTCAACATAAAGAAATTATATGAAAATATTTTAGAATATCTAATGATGTTATAGTTAGCTATCTCAGGAATTCATTTCTAATCATATACCTCATCCAAACTCCCCACTAGGAACAAAAATAAAATAAAATAAAAATTCTTAGTTGCGTCTGGAGGCCGCATTACAATTTCTATGCACTATAGAAACCTGAAAAAATACAGCTTAAAAAAAAAATGTGAACAGTAACCATAATTATGAAGAAGAAAAATGAAGACTAGAAATAAACTATTGAAAAATTTCCATGTCTCAGTTAAGTTTTTATTTTAAAATTATTTATGCTTATCTCTATAATACTATTGGGAAAGAGAGAAAGGAAAACCTGACTTCGTTCTCATCCAAAGGAGGTGATTCCACTGATTTAGCCAAAATAAGACTCCCTGGTTATAATAACTAATAAAGTTGTTGGCGTTTTTTATACGGTACCCCACTCACTAGGTGATCAGACACCCTCTTGCAAAAAAAAAAAATATGTATGCAATAAAGTTGAAGTTTTATGTTATTCTTTCAAGGGAGAAACATCTGTTTAACGCAGACCAGAACATTTCAACAAAATCATCCCAATATTTATGGAGATCATAAATCAGGTGAAAAAGCATATTCATCAACAACTAAAGAAACTACATTAAATAGTCTCGAAGCACATTTTCATTTTTTTTCTGACAGGAAAACAGGTTTCAGAAGGGTGGAGACATTTTACCATGGCTTTTAACAGTGAGGTAGGATATTTAAATAAAAAGAAAATTTTGTGGAAAGCTCAGAGAAAAAAGATGGGTGCGACTTGAGTGACAAGGTGAGAGCAGATCTCATTAACTGAAATGAGAGAGAAGGAAGGAATTTTGCAAATATGGAAAGATAACTAGTGCAGGTTTGAACAGATTATGTCAATCAATGTAGAATTTAGCTATCTTTTTAATCAAAGACTATGGAATATTTTATAGGTGTTTGCTTATACTCATAAAGTTCTAAAGAAATAGCAGTATGAATTTGGTTGAACTAATTTTTTTCATAGATATGATTCTCTCAAGTTATATAGCAGATATATTTCTTAACTAGTTATTCTTCCTTTTACATATATTGTGCCACATTGAGTAACAACTAACCTGTTAATATCTATTGCTTTTTAAAAGATAATTAATATTAGAAAGTGATCATTTTTCTATTTCATATTAAATATGATATTCTGAAAAAGCAACATTGCCTGAATGTTCTACATTTTATCTTTTTGAAAACAGGTTTTATAAGAGATTTCTCGTGAAAAGCTGAATGTTTTGACACTGAAATAAGTCCGCTAACTCAAAGCTAAGCTTAATTTTTTGACATTGTTGGCATGAGGTCTCATTACCACTTTTTTCCTTTAAAGCTACAGGCAAATGTTTTAACAGATTTTAATCCATAGTACAGGCATAATTGATCTTAAATTTAAGGGGAAAAATCTGATTTTAATTAGAATTTAATTTGCATTCTAGTATTTATGTTGTAAAATTAATATTTACATTATATGATTCCACTCTGTACCATTTATTTCTTTTTGAAAAATTTTCCAGTAAGAGCAGAATAAATTTTCAGTAAATATTTTATTTCTTGGGGGATATTTTTAAATGGAAAATATATTAAGTTTTGGTAAAATCTGTTGCTAATTTGGCAATGGACAGAATATAAAAATTGGAGAGACTGAGTCATTATGATGAGTTGGGTCTGACTTTTGTTATGACAATGGAAATTTCCCACAAATATTATATTCTTCTTTGATAATAAATATAGTCGAAGTGAATTGCAGTCAAGTATTTGAAGACCCATCTATAAATTTAGGAGGTTACTATTGATTTTTCATTATGAGAGATGCTTCCACTCATAAGCTACTGAAAGTCCATAAGAAGGTTTGGTTGTTTGTTTTAAATTTAAGTGTTCTTTATCAGGAAAATGTCAGGTATGCAATGAAAATAGATACATGAGGTGTCAGGTATCTATTCCAAACTTGGATATCACTTCAATTAGCATCATCTATCTTTTTTTTTTTTAAGAGTCTAAGTTTAAAATAGTCAATGGATATTCCCATGTATGAAGCAATTTTCCGCAAAGGCTGCTGCTGATGATCTTTTTAAAATGTATGTTCTGGGAGACATTGATTAAAGATAAATTATTTACCAGAGAATGAAGAACCCAAGCCCGATTATTTGGCTTTCTGCCAAAGATGCTAAAGGAAATGATGAATGACAAATACATTACCAAGGAATTCCCCCTCTAAGAGACTGACAAAGATCTGATTTTTAGGATTATATTACCACCATGAAAGATACTTGTTACTGAGCTTCTAATGGAAATTCAGTCTATACTGAAGCAACACTCAGTTATTTTTCTTTCTATCTTTTTCCGAGTTATTTTATCTTCCAAAAATGAGTTATTCCTGTTAAAATAATTCACTTAAATAACTATGAAAGTTCAAATGTGTGCAAGTATTTTATTGGGACATATCTTATAATTACTTTAAATTCAAAAAGAAAATATATGCTTTATTAAAATTTGATCTGTAAGCTGCTTTGTTTGTAATTTAACTATTATTTAAAAATTGTATAATACATATATTTCTATTTACTTTATTCCTGTGTTGCTTTGGCTTGGTGAGACTAGGTCTCCATCTTAGGAGTTTCATTGAATGAAAAAGTATCAGAATGTAACATGACCTTGATATAGCATCAGAATTTAATAAGATGACATTTAATAGGAATTAGGGGTAAGTTCCAGGTTTTACACTTAAATACAAAGAATCAATTTTGCAGACACAAAATACTTCAAACAAAATCTGAAATCATTGGTTTGACAAAACTTCAGGTTTGTAGTTGACAATAAATATAATGCAATGCAGCAGTGCAATAGTGATATCTAAATATCTAATGTAATCATAGGTAATATTAGTAAGTATGTGATCTGAAATGAGTGGTGTGATATCCTGTTTTACTTTGTACTGGTGAGTTCCGGGTCCCACCCTTTGAAAAGAATAAAGACTATTCATCTCTCTTTTATAAGACAATAACTAAGAAAAACAAACAAACACCTCCTTTACTTTAGCTAAGAAAGAAGTTATTAGGTACAACTTGACAAGTTCAGCTAAGCATCCAAATCTTCCAGGAGGTTGTTACTACATAAAATCAAGCCTTTTAAATTCAACTATGAGCAAGGAGATTTTACTTTTCTTTCTAGGTATTAAAGCTTCCAAACTCTGTTTGTTTCACAGGAGTCTGAACTTATAGAACTAAGAGAAACCATTGAAATGCTGAAGGCTCAGAATTCTGCTGCCCAGGCGGCTATTCAGGGAGCGCTGAATGGTCCAGACCATCCTCCCAAAGGTATATTTAGAAATCGTTTCATTTCCACCCAATATAATAGGCATCTATTTTATTTACTAATTAGAGTAAAACTGCATTTACTCAGTGTCATTGCCTTTTATAATGAATAAGTTGGTATTAACGTGGTCAGAATCCTAGAATTTTAGGATAGTGACTTTCATTATCAAATAATTTTTAAATTGGTCTTATGAAATTTGGTTCTATAGTTGTGTATACACATCTTTCCACTTGATTCAATGGAGATGGAGATGGAGTGGTTGGTTAATACATGCATATCTGACTTCAGGCAAAACAAACCCATTAATGAGTATGATAATCTAGATCTGTATATAAAAATGAAATAGTCAATATGATGATACAGCAAGCAGTGGGCATTGGGAACAACTTTTCCTGGATGGAGCCTACAAAAAGGTACATTTCCTGTAGATAATTTTAAAACAATAAAAACAACAGGCGAAAGGTAGGTATATTTTATATTATTCCTATGCTTAAGCAATTCTAAACAATAAAAATACTTCTGCCACTGCCCCTACCCCTGAGTTCACCACTGAAGAAATGCTCATTATTAATATCGTGTCATTTTTTTCCTTTACATTGGTTCTATTTACTCATTTCCTGACACTTTTCAATGGCATTCAACATGCTCAACTCTTTCCCAGCTTCAAAAATCCTGACCTAAAACATGAATGCCTTATTATCTCTCTTTTCATTTCCAGAAGAATTCTGAGAAAAATTTTATGAACTCTTTCAATGTCTTCAGCCACCAACCATCTTTAGACCACTGGAGTGTAGCTCCTTTTCCCTCCACTCCACCAAAATTATGCTCTCCGGGATCGGTAGAAACTTATATGACACTAAATTCAGTAAAACATTTAAATTCTCATTGTATTAGACAGATGTGGAAACAGTATTTGATGCGGATATTCATTTCTTCCTATGTGAAATATTCGGTTTTTCTAATGTTCATGACATCACACATTTTTGGTTTTTCTTCTGCTCCTTTGAAATGTTTTTTAATATTTCTTTTATAAATTCACTCTTTTGTATCCATTTGTTAATTGTTGATATCCTAAGCTCTCTTCCATTATGATTCTGTATATTATGATTCTATGCATCCTATTTAAAAATATATAGAAAATCATCTCATACTCTAGCTGTAATTTTTATTAATGTGTTAATAGCTAATAACTGTCAAATCTAGGTCTGCAGGCCAGGCTCTGTATATAGAGCTACCGAGAACTCCATGTGGATATCTTTGAATGTCTGTTTTGCATCTTAAAACCAATGTCTCCAAACTTTAACTTGTCTTCTGTCTCAGACCTGCTGCTCCTTCAGTGCTTTTTGCCTCAGTGGATAGCACCACCATCCTTCCATTTAGCCAGAAATCTAAGTATTCTTCATAATTCCTCCTCTTCTCGTTGAATAAATTACCAAGATCTATTGATCCCACTCCTTAAGTATCTCTTGGATCTGTTCACTTTTCTCTGGTTTTACTCTCACCATCCATCACCTCTCTCCTGAACCATGACCACAAACCCCTCAATAGCCTTCCTCTTCTTAATCTTATCTGCTTTACACCAGTCTTCACAGTGAAGCCAGAACAGTCATTAAGAAACACATCTACAGGTATCCCATTGCCTTTAGAATGGAATATAGACTCCTCAACTTGCCATAATCTCTCTTCACCAGCTTCATTTATTCAACAAATATTTATTCATAACCAACTATGTGCCCAATGAAGCACATATAGACTTTACTTCTTGTTCTGTTGTTGCATTGTATATTCCATATTTCAGCTATCCTGAATTTTTTTTCAATTCTTCATAAGTTCTTTATGAATTGCATTCATTCCATTTAGAATATTCTACCTTGTTTGATCAGCATAAAAACTTTTTGAGACACTGCAGCAGGTAACCCAAATATGCTTTCTTGATTCCTACACTGAATGAAGTCCGCTGTGATATGTTTCTGGAAGTAGCAATACTTCCCTTCTTAAAATTACATTATACTTTGGGGCTTTTATTTAAGATATGTCTTTCCTGATTTACAATAGTAGAGTTTGTTTTTTCACTCTTTTGAAAGACATCAGGATGCCCATGATGATGTCTTGCACATAAAAGGGGTTTATTTGAATTTTTAAAAGAAGAATAAAGTAATTTTTAAATGAATTTCAATTTACATTTTAGGAAAACAGTTACATAAAGTGAGATATGCATAAATTGAAGGACAAAGTAGTTCTATAGGGGCTACTTCTCTCAAGAATTTAGCAACTTTCCATGTGGGGGAGTGATTTATGTGATGCATGGAAAATTACTGCATATTTAAAGCTTATCTTAGAGCTATAATAAAGCAGCTTATGTTCTAAATCTTCATGTCGTAAATAGGTCCAGAAGGGATTTAAAAAGGCTTAATCCTTACTTTAACACAGCACAAGTCACTGAAGTGAAACTTGCTGAAAGGATTCCTTTTATCTTAAGCAACAGGTAGCTGAATATGACTACTGAAATTGAAAAATTGGAATGCCTTTGCTCAGAAATGTGGGAGGGGTGATGCTTAAGGTGAAAAATACCAGTTAATATTTACATCGACCAATAAATATTAAAAAATAATTTGCTAGGTTTTAAAAGTAACAAAAACCACTGGTTATAAAGGATTGAATGTATACAAGATAGTTAGATTGTATTTCTGTAATATTAAAACTCAGTATTAAATGTAATGAACATAGAGTGATTCTTATCACATTGACCATTGACATTACATGGAAAAAATAGTCAGTTAGACTAATTATGTGTCTTTCCATGGGTTATTAAGGTAATTGTATGGCATATACATTTATATTTGGAAATCACATTGAAATTTACTTTTAGAGACCCTTAAAATATGTATGTAATGTATATTTTTACATATGATTTTAGAAGATATATTTGGAATGAGGCAACAGTCTTATAGACAGGCCAGACTATCACAAAATCACACACCAGTTTGTGAATGTGTTTTCTATTTTCTCTAAATTAATGCCTCACATTCATTAATGAAGTCTGATAAATAATTACAGTCTATAATAAAATTTTTTTTGTTTAGAAACATATGTAAACACCTGCTATTAAGTACTAGGCATTATCAGATCTTAAAATACAAAGATTTAAAAAATTACCTTTGTTCATGGAGCTCACAATCCACTGCAAATACAGTATTTGTGATAAGAAATTTGAAAGTTGAAGGTACTAGAAAATTTTACCTTTTTTTTTCAAAATGTGTTATTGCTTTCTAAGTCACTACTTCTGTGTAAATATAGAATTGTTTTTCCTTAAGATACACCAAATACAGTGGGATAACACATGTATTAAAATTCTGTCAGCACTAAATATTTTTTAGAAATAATGATAGGCAAATGTAGTTATAGTGAATGAAAAATCAGAATCGATTTATTTAACACTATGTATTGATTGATACCACATGCCATATGCTATATAAGGTTTGGAATATATAATGGTAAACAAAATAGATATGGTCTTTGTCTCCATAGAACTTTTAGTCTAGTGGGAGAGCAGAGGGTAAATGAATGTATGTGATCATTGGTGAAGCTGAACATGTATACCAAAACAGTTATAAGTTCTAAGATGGAAAATAACGGGTACCATAGGGAAGGAGGGTACCAAGGAACCTACTGGAGGTTACACAGTCACGGAAGATTACTCTAAGGTAGTAATATTCTAGTGAATATCCAAGGAATAATTGTCAATCACATTATAAGTCGTGAGGGAGGAGCATTTCAAAAGAGCTTTGAGGCAGAAAATAAATTAGTTCCCTTATGGAACTAATGTAAGGAAAATACTAAGCAAATGTGTAAGAAGAAGAACACAATTGATGAGTTAAGGACTGACAAGATTACTGACGGATTGTAGGCCATATTTAGAAGATGGATTTTTATCTATTCTTATTACAGTGAGAAGTTATTGAAAGGTCTTAAGTGGGGGAGTGATGATGAAGTTTTCCTTTTAAAAAGATTTTTGTAGCTATTGTTTATAGAATGGTTTGAAGATGAGTAAGTTCAATAGCAATGCTTGCTGTAAAGGTTATGTTGATAGCTTGAACTGGGGCAGTGGTGACGCAGAGGATGGGAGGTAGAAAATGACAAGTGAACAAACACGTACCTGAAAATTTCACTTTAAAAATAGGCTTCTCCACTCATTCAGATTGCTGATATTCATTTGGTTAGCTATTCTTTACTGAACTTTATGATGCCCCATGTACTGAATTAAATACTTAGAAGTATTAAAAAAGAAATTGTTAGGGAACGGTAAAATGCATTTCCTTCATTTCACAATATTATTAATATTATGGCTTTGCTAATCTTTACTGGTGAATGCAGTCGTAAGTGAAGGTAACTGATACCTCCAAGGACTACTTTTGACCTATGATTATAATAATTTACCTATCTTTTAAAAATTTTAGTATTAAAGAAGTCAGACACAGTTTATTAATTTGGGATATAATAAAAATTCTGAAGTACTGTAATACTTTGTGCTTTTCTATTTGTGAAAGTTAATTATTAGGAACGAGCTAGCAAATGGGAAATCTTTTTCAAAAAGCTAATGGCTGATCTCAGCAAAAATTTAAAACCCGAAGAAATACCTACACATATTCTTCTATTGTCTATTTATATGAGTTCCATAATAGTTGATTAAAGGATACCAGATTCCTTTATTGTTGAATTGAAACCTCCTACATGAATACCTTGATTTAGGTTTAGGAGTTGGTAATGTTTTAGCATGCAAAACCAGTTCATGTTCTCATCACTACTTTTTAAAATAATTTTAAGGGACGAATTCTAGGGATTCTAAACAAAAAAACTCTATGTGTTTCTTCCTATAAAACTTTTCAGCATGATTGCCTTAGTAGAAAAATTAAGGGACTAATTGATATGTATGTATATGATGATGAGGATATACATATACACACACATACATATATATGTAAATACATATATTACATGTCTATTAATACATACATATTTGTTATATGTTTTGAAAGCAACCAATTATAGTTTTGTTGCCATGGATCATTTTTACTATTCAGTAAATCAGTCAATTGAAAAGACTTGATTTTATGGTACTAGTTTTATTGAAACTTTGTCAGCTTTAGAATAAATTTTGACATCTTACAACTTCTACTGAGATATTTTTGCTTGCCTAATCTGCCTTGATGACAATAAGTATATTAATGGAAATTGACTAAAAGCAAGTGTGAGCTTAAGCACAATTTTGTAAATTTTCTTAGTGTCTCAGTAATACCTATACTAGTGCATTTTAGGTAGGAAAAAATTCAGTTTGTTTTATTTTTAATAACTAAAAATCTATAAGCTGCTTGTATAAAAGAAATAGATACCTTTAAACATGATTAAATATCAAATGCTGTTCTCTTCAAAATATCTTAACTAAAGAAGCACTGCTTGCTTTTAGAAGTTAAGCAAGGCCATACCACATGCTGCATACATGGCAGTTAACACAATGGATATTAGAATCAGCCTAGGGCTGAGCCTGGCTCCACTATTTTTCAGCTATGTGACCATGTGAAAATTACATTTAGTAAATAAACTCATTTCAGTGGTTTGCTTTAATAATAAAATTAGATACTCTGGGGCATATCAAGCATATTATAAAACCTAGTTTTATTATTATTTGTTATTGATGTTACTTTTACTATTCTATAATAAGTCATGGGCAGGGAGTAGGGATACATTGGAAGAATTGCACTGTTTTAAATATGTCCTCTGTTTAATTCACAAACTCAGTCTACCTAGGCTTTCTTTGGAGGATCTGCCTTTCATTGGCTGTTTGACTTTGGCCAAGTTACTTAACTTCTTTTCACTTCAGTTTCCTCATCTGTGAGATTATGTGCTTACATGACTTCAAGGTTTGTTTTGGCTCTAATATGGTATGATTCTATGAAATGGAAAGTTAATACATTTTGCTCTAGTAACTGTATTTGAAGCACAAATATTAAAAAGGCACAATTAATTCTCATTTTATTATGAGTTTCCATTTACTCCTTGAAGGTAATCATTCAGAACAAATCATTTTGGAAGAGCTGTTTGATCCAGGCATTCAGTAAAAATCATTAGCATAGCATTTAATTTTAGACAAAACTCAGAACTCATTAAACTGCCAGGGCTGCAGACTTATATGAGATTCCCATTAAATCTTAATGTAGATACCTCAGTTAATTAAAACAAATATGGTTGTACTAAACTTCTAAAACCAAAACTGCATTGAAATTATCTGTACAAATCCTTGTTGACCTTTATTAGAGAACTTCCTCTCAAAAGACCTAAAAGACTTATTTGTTCAGATCGAGACTCTTCATGAGCCAATGTGATTCTCTCTCTCTCTCTCTCTATTGCTAGATCTTCGCATCAGAAGACAGCATTCCTCTGAAAGTGTTTCTAGTATCAACAGTGCCACAAGCCATTCCAGTATTGGCAGTGGTAATGATGCTGATTCTAAGAAGAAGAAAAAGAAGAACTGGGTAAGCCACCGTCCTTCATCTAATTCAGAAGCTTATTAATGCATCATGTGTTAGGCCTTTTTCTTTGAGGCTTCAGTGATCTGCAGCAGTTTACAAAGTGCCCCATTCAAGCTACTGACACCTCAGATGCTGCACTCACCACCGAAATTGGTGTGGCATGTACTGAAAAGCATACATTTCAATGTTGGGACTAAACTTGGGTTTGAATCACCACTAGATCTAGACCTTTTGAGGGGCCTGAATTTTCTTATCTATAAAAGGATAGTTAATAGCAACTATATTTATTTGTGAATACCATTTATTCACAGATGTTATCTTGTTTTTCTATAGTATAACTATAGAAAGTCAATAGTATAGCTATAGAGTTATACTAAAGAAAAATAAGATAACATCTGTGAATAAATGTCTTAAAATAGGGGTTTATTGTGGGGGTAGAGATGAAGGAAAAGTGAAAAAATGATGATGATCATGATGATGATATGATGATGATGATGTTGATAGTGGTGTTGGAGGAAAAGGAGGAGAATGGGAGTCAATAAAGGGAAAGAAGAAACCAGGAAACTCTCCTTCTGCCTTTGGAATCAACAGGGCTTACCATGTGAATAGTTTCACCCTAAAAGAAATCAACCACATTAGTGTCTTCTTGATGTTTTTAACCAAGAGAATATAGCAGAAATATAGAAATGCACTTTAACAGAACTGTACCTTAAGTTTGCTAGAGACATAATTTATTATATTGATCAATAGCTAAGTAGCCGAAGGGAAGATACTGTTACTGCAAAAAACTTAAAAACAATGGAGTTAATGATTTCTTTTAATACCAAAAAAACACAAAGGTAGACTTTGAGTAAATACAACTCTTTATGAAATCCAGACATAATTATCAGAGGATTTTACTGGAGTGCTTTCTACAAATAATGAAAGAAATATCTTTTTTGTCTTAAAAAATGTTTATACAGGTAATATTTTAAAATACTGATCAGCCTTCATTCCCTTGATTTGTAATTCCACACTCTTTCATGTTTCTGCAAGGTGAACTCTAGAGGAAGTGAGGTGAATATAAACCGTGGACAATTTGGCATGCATCTATAAAAAAACTCTACCTTGGCATGAATGCTATTCATTTTGGCAGTAGGCTTTTATACCTTTTAAAACAGATTACCTTGTATGTCTTTTCTTTGTGTCTTTTCATTTTAATCTCAAATTTTAAAGAGATGTAAAACCACTTTCTGAATAGAACTGTAGGGGATACCAATTCTGGTTTTGAGTAGTCTGGGATTGGAAAATTTGAATAGAAAATCACAATTAATGAAGTGTTAGGTGAATTTGGTTTCATTTTGCTTTTTAAGTTTGTACTGTCAGCAGGACATGACTTGATTGTAGCGCTAAAGTGGCCATTTAAAACAAATTGCCTTGAAGAGAGAAGCATTGGGAATGGAGATCCCTTCAAGGTACTTAGTTTTAAATGAGTTCTCTGACAGCCATGCCCTTGACCTTGCACTATTTAAAAGCCTTCCATGTTTGCGCTGCGCTGGATTAATACAAGAATAAAATGAACACACAAAACATGGTATCATTTTTTTTTTAGAGATACTGTGCTGCAATTGTTAATACTCTGCTTGTACATACTGACCCCAGGCAGTGGCTAGGATGGCATCTGCAAACTAACGCCCCAAAGCAAAAGCTCTCCAAGTGCAAATAGACAAGAAGGGTAATTTCTGTCCTTCTTTCAGCTGAGAAGTTCTTTCAAACAAGCCTTTGGGAAGAAAAAGTCCACCAAGCCTCCTTCATCACATTCCGACATTGAAGAGCTTACTGATTCATCCCTTCCAGCATCCCCCAAGTTGCCCCATAACGCTGGTGACTGTAGTTCAGCATCCATGAAGCCCTCACAATCTGCTTCCGCGTAAGTTGCTCCTTCTGCAAAATGCAGAAATATTTTTAAAAAACAATTTTAGATGAAGGCCATATTTATGTTCTAACCATATCTGTACCAATTATTTTCTGATTTTCCTGAGAATGATGGACAGCATTAGTTTCTCTTTTCATATTTCTCCTTCATTGGTTTCTTTCATTTTCATTTTTCTTTTTCATTTTCGTATGTTACAATTTAAGTGTTTCTTGATCTCATTCTCCAGTTTTCTGAATCATGATTCTCACTTCTTTTCATGGGCATTTGTCCATGTATCTGTCTAACTGTATGTACATACAGGTCACCCCTTGTCTGGCCACCAAAGAAACGACAAAATGGCCCTGTGATCTACAAGCATAGATCTCGGTAAAGTGGAGTGTGATGCATGAAAACTGCAAAGATCCAGGTTCTAACCTAAGTAGTGTTTGCTTTTGCTTTTTCTAAAATCACTCACATGCATTTCAACAATAAATACCTTCTCTTTCTGTTTTTTCAACTAAAATTTGGTTTCCTAAAATCAACCTGCAATCCAGTTTTCTTTGATTCTATTAGTTAATCTAACCTAGCATTTTTATGATAGCCCACTTTTTGGTAGTACAGTAGCCCCCAGCTTATCCACCAGGGATACTTTCAGGCATCCCCAGTGGATGCCTGAAACCATAGATAGTACCAAGCCCTATGTATACTGTTTTTTTTCCTATACATGCATACCTACATATGACAAAATTTAATTTTAAAATTAGGCACAATAAGTGATTAACAGTAATAATATAACAATTACAACAATATTTTGTGATAATAGTTATATTAATGTGGTCTCTATCTTCCTCAAAATAGTGTAATTTTTTTTTTTTTTTTTTTGTTTTTTTAAACAAAGTCTCACTCTGTCGCCCAAGCTGGAGTGCAATGTCAAGATCTCAGCGCACTGTAACCTCTGCCTCCCGGGTTCAAGCGATTCTCCTGTGTCAACCTCCTGAGTAGCTGGGATTACAGGTGTGCACCACCACACCTGGCTAATTTTTTGTATTTTTAGTAGAGACAGGGTTTCACCATGTTGGCCAGGCTGGTCTCGAACCCCTGACCTCAAGTGATTCACCTACCTCGGCCTCCCAAAGTGCTGGGATTATAGGTGCAAGCCACCACACCCAGCCCAAAATACTGTAATATTTTTGGACCATATTTGACTATAGGTAACTTAAACCACAGAAACTAAAATTGTGGATAAACTCTAATTGTGGGGGACTACTGTACAAGAATGAACACATTTCAAATATAGAAAAGTGTTCTGGTGAGATAATTATCTGTGTTGTTTACTATTTAAATCTAATATCCTTGTATGCTCATGACAACAACTAGCATAGAACTCATATAGAACAGGGCCACTGTGCTTTGCCTACATAATTTTATCATTTATGCAGAAAGGAAGAACATATCACTGTCATTTTGTGGCCAGTAAACTAGTTCTCAGATTTTAAATGGAAAATATGTTAGTTAATATAAGACAATTTTTTTGGCAAATTTCCTGCAAAGCTGTCCACAAAACAATAAAACAACACAACGAGGATACAATGTGTTTCCTTCAAACAGCCCTCAGCTAGCCTGCTAGTAGGGGTTGAAACCTGTGATTTAGCTGTGATCTCCTAAATCAGCTGAGCCAAATAGGAAGGTTATATAACTCATCTATTATTTAAATGGCCAAAAGTAATCTTTCTAATTTATTTTCTACAATATTTATATTGGATTTTTATGCTAACTTAAAGGCAGTATTGTTTCAGAACTTTTTTGCACAATTTTACAAAAGAAATCAACATTTTAAGAATGTAATAACTGCTTTTATAAAAGTATAGTCACATGTTGCAAATAGAGGTTTAAGTCCCTTGAAAATGTTGAAATGAAATGTAGTAATCTATGACTTTTTTGCCTGTAAATATCACCAATAAAAGCATTTTTAGGATCACTTTATACCCAGTAATAGTAGACTGTTTTTAAACTTTAAAAAATAGAAAAAAAAAAAAGATTAAAAGAAAAAGCTATTTCCGTTTTGAACTTGTGAATGCATAACTGTTTGTAAAACTCTTTCTCCTTTTCTCTAGGTTTTGCCAGCAGTACATCATATCTGTACCTGCTGGATAATATTACAGTTCAGCCTTTAAAAGAGGCAGTGCTTTTCTTAATCATCTGGCTTCCCCAGACCACTGATTTTGTTTGTTTCCTTCTTCAGGATCTGTGAATGCACAGAAGCTGAGGCAGAGATAATTCTGCAGCTGAAGAGCGAGCTCAGAGAAAAGGAATTAAAATTAACAGATATTCGGCTGGAGGCCCTCAGCTCTGCTCATCATCTTGATCAGATCCGGGAAGCCATGAACCGAATGCAGGTTGGTGCTGAAGTACTTTCAAGGAATGAAATGGAGAAACAAACAAATAAAAAAAATGCTGCTTATTCTGTTCTTTTGGTTAACACAGAACAAATTCTGCTTGGAAACCCACCTTAGAAATGTACTCTGTTTATTCAGTCTTTGCAACTCATTTCTTAGTACTGAATTGAGAATTTTGTCAAATCCAAGTTTGGAAGTGGGAGTGAAAACTGGCAAGTTGTATTCAAGAACCATTCAGGATACTGTACTAGTGATTGGATTCAGGTTGAGAGCTAAGTTTTTACAGAAGCTACTGCAATTCTTGCTTCTTCACTTTTCCATCGTTTACTTTTATTTTGACTTTTTTGCCTGTTCTTTTGAAATCTGATTTTCACATACTTTCTCGCCAGTTTTCTATTGAAATACAAAAGTAATGAGGAAACTGTAGAAATTCAACACAAGCTTTCTGAATATGGAAGTCAAAGTGATTTGGAATGCCATCTGTAAAAGTAAAGCTTTTGTATTTTTTTTAAAAAAACATCTAAAGGCTAAATTCAGAACCAGTCTGTGCTCAAACTCAGTTTTCATTGTATTATTGTATACCAGTAATCGCTTGGTACCACAGGTGACTGAAATAAGAAAAGCTCATTGCTGAGCAGATTCATCTGCCACTGTATATGTTCATCTAAAGGCTTTTGTTGTTTTTTATGAGCTTAGTGTTCCGATTGGAAGGAAAAAAAAAAAACCTTTTTCAGATGTTAGATATGATTCTGGAGTGATTTTAAATCACCTTATTTACATTATTTTTGTTTTGCTCTGTTTTTCAACTGTCCACAGATTTATAATAATATTACAAATGGCATGATATGCTTATAAGATTTTAACATCACCTTTAAAATGAGAAGTGTTACGAATGATTCCATCATATTTTTCTTAATTCAAATGAGACCAAGTCCTGGAAAAATTCTCAAACACATGCTTTAGTCAAAAAAAAAAAATGATAAAAATGTTGAATGGTTGGATTGACAGAGAAAAGGGTTAAATTTCCTTCTTGGGAAGGAAATCCTATTTCATATATTTGTTTATTTAATATATTACCACATGTTTTGTTTAACAAACAAGCTAATTAACTAGATAAAAGACTCAGGGCTATTTTCTCAATCAAACCAACTCAATTTTTTTCATGTTTTCCATCTTCATGACAGAATGAAATTGAAATACTGAAGGCTGAAAATGACCGGTTGAAGGCAGAAACTGGTAACACAGCTAAGCCTACTCGGCCACCGTCAGAATCCTCAAGCAGCACCTCCTCTTCATCTTCCAGGCAGTCATTAGGACTTTCTCTAAATAATTTGAACATCACAGAGGCTGTTACCTCAGGTGATTTAGTGCACATGCTTGCTGAATCACAGCATGCCTATAAGTTAACGGGTGGGAAGCCTGGAATTTGGAGAACTTTACATACTCTTAAATTAAAATGTTATACTCTAATTCTCAGAAATAGTCCTATTTTGATCTTATAAATCTAGTCTACTTAGTTATAATTTTAAAAGCACATTCTCTATCCAAAAGTCAATCTTAGAGATATGGGCTTCATAATATTTTTAAGAAATCACTTTTCCTTAGGAAGTGCTTTCTCCATGATTACAATGATGAAGAAATAATACTCTCAGTGATGATAATTAGTACTTATGGATATAATAATAATAACCCCATACAATTTTATTGTTTTAAGTGTGCAAAACCCATTTATAAGTGTAGCAGGCTTTATTTTCTAAATTTGACTCGATGACCCTGCATGATACTGCCCTGACAGAACATAATGCTACTCTGTCACCCAGTCTGCAGCTCTATTAAATTTCCAACAAACAAAAAGAACACAGTATTAGTGATGGAACAAGGGTACAGTTTTGATTCGATTGCAAATAGAAGCATATGACTAATGTCGTCTTAATATCTGATGAACCATTCAAGCATAAAGTGTAGCTGTTTCTGTGGAACAGTTCATTGAGGAGAATCACTTCAAGGATAGAGAATTTAGTCTAGGGAGTATTTACATGAGGATCTGTGGTAATTGTAAAGCACGGCCACCAGATGACGCTTGGAAACCAATAATATGTATGTTCCTAGCCAACATTAGATTCCATTATAGATTGGAGACAGTACACTGCTTGCCTTAAATCATATTAAAATACAGGAGAAGGAGAAGGGAAATGACATGGCATGCTGATATTGATTACATTTCCAATGAATCACACCTCTTCTAAAAAGGCAGAATGTTAAAAATTCTGCTATTATGGCTGCTCTTCGTAATATAAAATAATGGCCTTCATCTTATATGTAAAAGACAAGTGGGCACTCCCTGTACTTTAAGAAAACAAATTTTATAAACTTCTGGTGGGGATCAGAGGAAGAAAATAAATTCTGAGAATAAGCATTAAGTATGTCAGAAGTCAAGTATAAAGCAAGAAATTTCAGAATTAAATGAACTTATAGATCATTAGGTAAAATAAAACTATGGAAGTGGATGGTAATTTGAGTGTGTAAATTGTACATAAAGTATTATTATCCACACTCAATAAAATATCCTACAAAAGAAAGAACCCGAATGTTTAAATGTATAGAATCTGACAGTTCTGAACAACATCCTCTATGTTGGCTTGTTGCTGATGGACCTGACAGAGAAGTGAAGTAAGATCTACATCTCATAGTAACCAATGCATTTCTGGATTCCTAGGCTTGGCTTCTAGCGAAAGACAAGGGCCAGTACCTTAGAGGTCAGACTAATGGTAGGATTTCACTGCCTTTTATATAATTCTGTTTTATTTTATGAAAATATGGTAAGATTTGAAGGAGGCAAGTTTAATACTGAAGGTGATTTAGAAAAAAGACATATATAAAAAAACTTAATGTCTAAGAAAAATAGAACTCATAAAGATAAATATAAAATCAAAGAGTTTACATTTACAATTTCTATGTTTATTGGGCTTAACACATTGATGGCCGTGATTAAGAATTTAAGGCAATTTTTTGGGAGAAGCCAAGTTTTACTTTTTTTAATACCTTTTTTTTACCCATTCCCTAAGTTATTTTTAATATATCTTATTTCCTTAACTATTTTTCAGTAGTGATACTTATGTCTGAACTAAAAAAAAATTAAATCACACAACTAGAATATTGTTTTCATTACTTTCACTCTTGTGTAGTGGGTTCAACACTTGGAAATCAAAACTGCCTTTATGCTGGGGCTTTTTAACAGAGAGACTTTCTAGGTTTCATGATTAATCTTAAGCAAAAGAAAGTAGGCAGGAGAGAGGATAATTGGCAAATATCTAGTTCCTGAAATATTAATTGCATGTTCCATGCATCCAGTAAAGACAGACGTTTGAGAAGTCTTCAGTTTTGGGCCGGAATTTTACTTAATTATAGCCAGAATGGCAGACCTCCTTAATTCTTTCTTCAAAATATAGACAGAGGACCATGACTTATTTTCTAGTAAAAAACAAAACAAAAACAAACAAACAAAACTACAGAAGCCTCTCACATTCAATTTGCAGTTTTTCCTGGAGTTGTTTCATCAGGTGACCATCCTGTCAATATATTCTGAACTGGGGAGATTCAGAGTCATGATGTGACCTGCCCACAGTCAATAGAAGGAGTTAGAATAAACAGAAATAATGGTTAGAAAAGCAAAACTTAGTAAACACTGAGGATGAAGTGCTTTAAAAGCATTATCTTTTATGTTCTCAGTAACTCTACCAGGAAGGTGCTGTTTAAGCCCTGTTTTACAGCTGAGGAAACCAAGACTTAGGAAAGTGACTATAACAATTTGTTCAAGATCATGAAACTAGTAAGCAGCAGAACTAATAATCAAACCCTGGCTTGGATGAATCCAGGACCTGGACTTTTCACTATTATGTTAATTTTGCTTTAAATAGCCACATAATAAAAGCAAAGAATAGTTATTCACTCATCTTTGGTAAATATTTATCCTACTATTGTCAGGAGAAATTTCATATTGTAAGTGTAGTTTTTAGAAGCAAATATGACATGAAATGAATAACATATTACAAGGCAAATTTAACCAGCTTATGTGGATCAACAATCAGGCCAACCTCCTTTGCCAGGGACTACTTAGCCATGTGTGATTTGGTCCTTACTTATTTCCATCCACATCATTTCATACCACTCCTCACCCTCCCCTTGTCTCTACAGTCCTGCTACCCCAAACATCTCTCTGTTCCTTTAACATACCCAGCTCACACATCTCAGGGTTTTGCACTTGTTTTTGTTGACTGAATCTTTTCCCCTGGTTCTTCACTTGTCTAGCATTCCTCAGCCTTCTGGTCTTACCTCCAAATAACACTTCTTCAAGGAAGCCTTCCAGGATGACCTATCTATGTAGAGCAGGCTCCCTTCAATTAGTTTCTATTTCATTGTCCAGTTTATATTAACAGAGTGCATAACCTATTCTGAAATACATACTCCAAAAAAAACAAGGAATTCTCTTTCTTTCTCATCTTGGTATTCATTCCCAAAACACAGCAAAATTTCTGATACCATTTATACTTAATAAATATTAGTCAAATATTTTTGAGCATTTATAAGTAATTAAGACAAGTACTAAAGTAATTTGATCATGAACTACCAGAAGTCTAGATGTGAACAGCCAATGGTAAACCACTCTAAACTTCTAACAAAGGAGCAAGGTAATTAAAATGACACTTAAGGAAGAGTTTTATTTTTGAGTGGAGTAGGTGAAAAGGTGAAAGACTATTAAGATGTGAACTTGGGAAAATAATTAAGCTCCAGTGCTGGAGATTATCTTTGATGATTTAAAAATTTATTGCAAAGCTCTAAAATTCTGAAAGTTCTCAAGCTCGGAAAGTTGCTTTTAATTGTTATGATCTTAGAGTATTTTTATTGCTTACTTTCAAAATTACATATGCTTAATTATTAAGATAATAGAAATGATTCTATTTTTGGAAGCCATCTTATTACAGTGTTGATTTCTATGATGCTATAGTCATAACATTTTTTTTCTATAAATATATTGTCAGAGCAGTTGAGTCCTCTTTTCACCAGGAACATGTGCTCTTTAGCGTATAAGGGAGTTTCATTTATCCACAGAACAGAGTCTTAATATTAAGCATGGTTCTATGATAGTATTGTTATTAAAGGAAAACAGATATTTGTGATAGTTTACCTTAATAATTCTCCAAATTGGAAATTAATCTGGTATAATGTATTTTGAAAGTTAATCTTTAATTACCATTTAAAGGCTGATATTTTAAAGGTTAGCTAGCTTTATCATGGTTCTGTAACTCTTAGCTGATTAATCGAAATACTATTTTGGTTTTGAAACTATTAGCATAAAGGATTCAGGAGAGCAATCATAATGCCAGTAAAATGCCATGGTTGAAAGTCAATAACAGTACCTAATAATTATAAAGATAAGGTGAGTAGTTATATAGCTGGCTATGTCAAATGCCTGAAAATAATTTCAGTTGACAGTCAATTTCAGCACCTTTGCATTTATAAATTACATGGATATTGAGCTTGGATATTTTAGATTGGATAGAAAAATCAGATGGCTTGTCAGATTGTCATGGTTATAATGGTGACTAAATATTACTCAGGTATTACTCAGACCTGTGGGTAATAGAAAAAAGAAACCTCTTATTTCCTCATCTAAATGCAGTGAGTGGCCCAACACTTGAGTGAAGATCGTTGCAAGCAGAAATAAATTCTTAGATTGAAACTTTAGCCCAACCACAGTAATTCATCTTCTTGAAGGCTGAGGTTTTTCAAACCAGTTAGGCTAGAATGGGGAGCAAATCCCATTGAAAGATATAAAACTATGAGGGAGAAAAGAATGACAGTAAACAAATCTGAGCTAATGTTACTCTTTTGTGTATGTCTTTCTTTTAAAATTTGATAGATATTTTGCTAGATGATGCTGGTGATGCAACTGGACATAAAGATGGCCGCAGTGTGAAAATTATAGTCTCCATAAGCAAGGGCTATGGTCGAGCAAAGGTACTTCTTTAATCTTAAACTCTTTAATACTAATAAGGAGAATTACTATGAGTCAAATATATTTTATATGTGAATATTTGATCTGGTAAATATCCTACAACAATTGTGGATTGGCATTAGCTTAATATGTCATGTAAACATGAAAGGGACAATAAAGAGATGACATCATCATAGAGGTAGAAATGTGTGGTAGATGTACCTCAGATTCATTCACTGAAAACAAAATTAACAGCCCTTCATTTCTAAAACTTAAAAAAAAAAAGTTATTTCTTTGACAAACACCTTGTCTGACATATTCTGTTGGTTTCACTTATTGGTTATAGGTAATGTTTATTATGTATGGTAACATGTCACTAGAGCTGTCAATATGGTATTTATACAAAGGGAAGACTGTAAGCTAAGTGAATATTCTAGAAATCAGAAAGACACACATTCTACTGAACTCAGTAGGACAAATTCCATTGATGTTACTTGTCTATTTAAGCGAGGTCCAACATTTGCGTTAAAATGTTGCCTTCAAATTGGCAATGTCATTCTGACTTTAACCCTTTCTTAAAACAACAACACAAACAAATTTTAAGTTAAAATTTTAGTTGAGTGGCCAAAAATACAAATTTCTAAGTATCCATTTTTTTTTACATCAAGCAAATAAAAATTCTTTAGAATTTCAAAATGAAGTACTTAAGTGTGAAAAGTAAGATAGCACTTGTGAATTCTTACCTTGAATCAATGTTCCAAGGATTCCAATGCAGTCAGCTTTCTGCTTGAGCTGCAGATGTATACCTACTTTTCCCAAGTGGGTCTCTATGTGAGAGACAGTAATACTCTTAGTGAAACATAAACGAACTTCAATTTAAAAGCAGCTTTTTATAAGGTATTGCATAAGCAGTAATTTTAACTGGGTTATAAACACACTGAAAAGTAAGATTTCCTGTTCACAGTAATTCTAACAGACAGTGCCTTTGAGCATTTTTTTTCTAAAAAAACTTCCATGAAAGTAGTTGTCTTATTCTACCTAGACTTCCATAATAAAATAACAGACTAGGTGGCCTAAACAACAGAAATTTATTTTCTCACAGTTCTGGAGGCTAGCAAGTCCAAGATCAAGGGGCTAGCTGATTTGGTTCCTGGTGAGGGCTCTCTTTTTGCATTGCAGGTGGTGGAATTCCTGCTGTGTCCTCACACAGTCTCACCTCAGTGTCTGTAGGTAGGAAGAGAGAAAGGCTACAAATCCTGAATTGTTTACTTTACCCAGTAATCCCATCATGAAAGTCCCACCATTATGATCTCATTTAATCCCAATTACCTCCCAAAGACCTCATCTCCTAATACCATCACTTTGGAAGTCAGGGCTTCGATGTATAGATTTTGAGGAGACACAAATATCATTTCATAACAATAGTAACAAAAATCACAATTGTCAGCTGTGGATTTCTCAACTTATTCTGCAAAAGGTATTAGATTCTAACTCAGATTATACCTGAATAATGGTGATAACCATTTACCATTATGGTGCTAAATATTACAGATTAAGAAATTGAGGGTCTGAGTCAGTTAAGTAATTTACCTAAGGTCACATTTCTTAATTAGGTGGTAGGTATTATGTGTTATAGAATCCATATCTTCTAACCCATGACTCAGTGATTATTCTACCACCCCTTAATGATAACATACTTGGTGACTAAAACCAGGATTATATGTCAAATATCTAATTGTATCTACTGGAATCATAATCACTATTTCATTAACCATTTCTGGTCATCATAATAGAGGCTCTAGACAGACTAAAAATTCAGAATTATTTACCTTTCTAATATATGTAGAAAATTCTCAAAATCCCATCCTATAAAAAAGATAGATTTTGAACCATTATTTTTATTATAAAATAATTACTTACTTGATAAAACGAATCCTGTAGGTTTCTCTGGCAAGGTCTTTTAAACAGAGAACTTCTAACAAAATCAAAATGGAACCTGTTTTGTAGGTATACTTATATTATCATAGGTAACACATTTTATAGTGAGAATTGGATTCTATATTAAAATTAATAAAACAACTGAATTTTGGACTTACCAAAGATAAGATCACAAAATAGTAAGATAAAGTTCTAGAATTCATATAATATGGTTCTGTTCTGTCTCTATCACCATTTCCCTCCTACCAAGCTTCTTCTCTTTACGAAGGTATCCACCTCTTTATAATGCAAGAATATTCTTTCAGATTCCTTCACCTTTGCCTTCTATAGAACAGGTCATGAATCAGTTTTCCTTGACATGCTGCTTTATCTCATCTCTCTCTTTCTTGTTGCTGTTGCTATTGCTGTTACTTTGGTTGGTTGGTTGGTTAGTTGGCTGAAATATGTTTTATTTTATATAATCCACCATGTATGTCTATTACTATAGAAGCCATAGGCTTAATAAATAGTTTAGTCTTAACAACAACTACATTAACTAATTTTAGTAGAAAACATAGTAATAAAAAAGATACACGGTTGGATTTTATCTTACTTTATTTTGTTCTTATTTAGGATCAGAAGTCTCAGGCATATTTGATAGGATCCATTGGTGTTAGTGGAAAAACCAAGTGGGATGTCTTAGATGGTGTAATAAGACGTCTCTTTAAGGTATGTTGTGCAAGACACTCTAACATTAATTTTCAAATATGTTTAATTGTTTCCCTTAACTTCGATAACATAGACACATCTTGTTTTCTTCTCCTCAAATAAGGAAAGCTTTCTCTTTGTGCTATTTGATATTAACAGTTCTTATATTACACATTTCTAATATTCTTGACAACTAGCTCTATATCCCTGTGAGTTATGTATTTGTTGTAGACGAGTTGAACCTCTGTTTTGACTTTATTTTTTGTGTGTACCATTGTAGGAATATGTATTCCGAATTGATACTTCCACTAGCCTTGGTCTGAGCTCTGACTGCATTGCTAGCTACTGTATAGGAGACTTAATTAGATCCCATAACCTAGAAGTGCCTGAATTGCTGCCTTGTGGATACCTTGTTGGAGATAATAACATCATCACTGTGAACCTCAAAGGTAAAAATGAAAATGAAAAGAAAGGCAGAAATATAATTTTTAGCAACACTTTATTCTCCCCCCTGCCCCTTTTTGGCCAGTTTCCCTTTAAATTTTTCTATTTGAAAATTCTGTAGTATTTTAAAAATCAATATGACTCATTTCATACCAAAACTATTAAATACTACAGTCCTACTAAAAACACTAGAATCTAAGGAAATTAAGTTCTTTGGGTTCTGGGATTTGAAGATTCAAGACTCACAAAAAGGAATGTGATTTAGGAATTTCAAATTTCTGGATTTTCTTCATTATCATCTTTCATTACAGAAGGATTCAAAACATTTAGTGTATATTCCAAAGTAATATATTCATTGATATATCTCTGATTTTAAAATATGTATACCTAATAAATACCCCCCAGGAATAGGGAATAGAAGTTAAGAATCAAGGATGGAAAGTTCTGAGAATTTTCTTTGCTTTAGATGATGTGATTAATTATAGGCTAATGTAATATCTGAAGCATCTTTGTCTTCATAATTCCTTGTTTATTTATGTTAAAGAATCAGGATACATCTGTATAAACTGTGAATTAATAGAGGAATTTGTCAATATTTGATTTTATGATGAAGGCAATTGGGTTCGTAAAAGGAGATACTGTTACTCCTTTCTTAATTCCTTGCCAAACATAACAATTTGTATTCTTCAAAAGCTTAAGTGGTTGCACAACTAGGATGCATAATGAGAGATAGAAGAGAATAAGGAGATGGGGAGAAGAGAAAGTAAAAGAAAGAACACACACACACACACATATATATATATGGCATATATATGTATTTTTTTCAGTAACATTCAGTTATCAGGTACTACACAAGGCATTGGAATATATATATATATATATAGGTGTGTGTATGTATAATCTTCACATTTATTCTTAACAAAGATAATAATCTTCAATAAAAGATGTGATGATAGCATTTATAATGCTTCCATTTCTCTCTGGAAACAAGTGAAAACAAGAAGTAGACAGTGGAGTGAAGTCTGAAGAAAAAGAAACAGCTTGCTTTTGTTTAGATGTTCACTCTCCCATATTACTGATACATTTTCTTCCTTGAAATGGCAACACATATTTGTGGGATAGAAATACCTGGAAATTATTTTGCAAGGACTCTATTCCTATGACTAACAATGCTGTTGCTGTTTAGCATGATATTTTAAATTCTAGCTTATGAAGAACAATAAGTCATGCTCTTTCTTTTGTTTCTTCTTTCAGGGGTAGAAGAAAATAGTTTGGACAGTTTCGTTTTTGATACACTGATTCCTAAACCAATTACCCAAAGGTACTTTAACTTGTTGATGGAGCATCACAGAATTATACTCTCAGGACCGAGTGGTACCGGAAAGACCTATTTGGCAAACAAACTTGCTGAATATGTAATAACCAAATCTGGGAGGAAGAAAACAGAGGATGCAATTGCCACTTTTAATGTGGACCACAAGTCAAGTAAGGTATGTTACAGAATTCTAAGAGAACAGCTGCAATTTATCCATAAGGGTTTTAAGCAATCAAATTACAAGATTTTGAGAGACTTCCATGTTTTACATGGAAAAGAATATCCATCTTTTTTTTTTTTTTTTACCAGAATTATAACCTGGTGAGTGACCAAACTCTGTTTCATGAATTTGAACAAGACTGCTATTTTCAGTAACATTCAGTTATCAGGTACTCCACAAGGCATTGGGAATATACAGAATAATATGACAGGGCCCCTATTTCATGGTTTCTCTTAGACATCCACCTAGTAAGTGTTACAGTAGAAAGAAGTCTGTGCATGAGCAACAAAGAAGAATAACTTTGCTTGGAGGAATCAGAGCTTTATAAAGGGGTAATAGTTTGTTGGGTATTAATAGATAAGTAGGAAATAACATGGGTTTTGCAGCAGCGGAGATTTGGCAATAATTAGAATATTCCAAGCAGAAATTCTGGGAGCAGCAATTTGCTTATGTCACATCTCCCTAAAATCTTTGTTTAGGAACCTTAGGAAACTTAACAACATTCAATTTCACCACCAACTAAGGTCTAATGTGCCATAGTAATCAGCCTGAACACTCAGATATTAGAAAGGTATGAGGGCCTATACAACGTAGCCAGTACTTTCTTATTTTCTGAGTAAAATAAAAAATCCTAACAAGGAAATAGTTGATGGCTAACATATTTTTAACACTAACCTAGTTTTACCTGTAATTATTTATTAAAGTCTGAATCAATGAAGCCTAAAAGTTTCTCTTGGGGAACTGCAACTATTATAAGCAATACCTTGAGGGAATCCCAATTATACTAGGTCGCATTACTCTTTCAAGGATAACCTGGTTCAATGATCTAAACTGTCCCAGTTTCTCAGAAACCTTAAGTCTGCAAATCTTCAGAAATAAACGTGACTCCCAAGAGCAGCCCAAACCCATTAGATTGTTGAAATAAGCCAGGCATATAGCTTAATGAACCAAAAGTATTAATTTTCTCACCTGTAAAATGAGGACAATAGTAGGGCTATTCTAAAGACTAAATAAATGTGTGTGTGCTTGTGTGTGTCTGTGTGTGTATGAGACAGAGAGAACAGCACAAGTAGCAAGCATAGGGGTTGCTTGGAATTTTTAATTATAACCCTTGGCTCCAGGTGAAGATTTCTCTCACAAACACACACACACATATGCACAGTGTGCATGTGCGGGCACACACACACACACACATCTTTGTTCAAAACTGTCTTATATGTATCCTTCAAGAACAACAATGTACATAAAACACAATGAGATCTCTTAAAGTTAAATAAATGCAATACGTAAAATCTGAGTATTTCCTTGGAACTCAAACCTATTCAAATCGTGGTTGAACCACCATCTAAAGAAAGACATAGAACCTGAGGTAGAATATTTGACTCTTCTCTGAGCAAACGTAGGAAGAGCACAATTGTCTGTTTGCTTCAGCTGACATGTTTAATGCTTCCAATGAATTCTGTCTTCTCATATCTTTATATAAAAGCCTTTTAGCACAGTGTTAAATATTTTCTGTCAAAAAATATGAAAGGTTTGAAAGGCCTGTTAGTCATCCTCAGTGTTTGTTTTTTCCTCAATGTTGGTATGAGAAAACTCTTTACAAGGTACTTCTTTTATGGAACAAAAAAGTGTTTAGAAAATAAGAGGAAAATAGTTTTATTGGAGGAGACCATGACATTTTGATAAAGTTGAGGATCACTTAAAATCAAGTTTTGAATTAAATAGATGAAGCTTCATTAGAATGTAGTTGACATGCCAAAACAAAATAGGTAAATTCTATCTAATCTATCTATCTATCTATCTATCTATCTATCTATCTATCTCAGCTTAGGAAGAAAAGTTTATTGCTTAGAGATGTTCTGTTAAGAACATGTTAGTCTCCTGTTAACTTTTTTGATGAAATATTTCCAACACTCTTATTTTTTGCTTTTCCAGAGGACAATCATTTGTGCCATTATTAGGTCAGTTCAGTACTTTGTTGCAAAGTAATGGGCAGGGGAAAACCATTGCCAAGCATTGGCAGAGCTAATGATGCTAGGAAACAGTCATAGGAAGAAACTCTTTATTTATTTATTTATTTTATTAATTTTGTTTTGTTTTGTTTTGAGACGGAGTCTCGCTCTGTTGCCCAAGCTGGAATGCAGTGGCACGATCTCAGCTCACTGCAACCTCCCCCTCTTGGGTTCAAGCAATTCTTCTGCCTCAGCCTCCCGAGTAGCTGGGACTACAGGTGCCCACCACCATGCCCAGCTAATTTTTTTTATTTTCATTTTTAGTAGAGACAGGGTTTCACCATGTTAGCAGGATGGTCTCAATCCCCTGACCTTGTGATCCACCCGCCTCAGTTTTCCCAACTGCTGGGATTACCGGCATGAGCCGCTGCACCCAGCCCAGGAAGAAACTCTTGAACAAATCACAGTAGCATTCATTCCCAAGAAAGCACAAAGTATAACTAAAAAAATATATCTTTTTATGTTATTCTTTATGGTTTGAAGATATGAGCAAGCTATCAGTAATGCTGAATACAAACTCATTGCCAGGAAATGTGGACAAGTTTTGCCAAATTGACAGAGAATACCCACTATTTTCTTGGGAGTCGGGGGTGAGGGTAAGTGAGGATAAATATAAAAAAAGAGGGGATGACAAGTTGAGATTGTGTTAGGGATACCAACAGCGTAGATTTACTGAAGTCAAATGCTAATGAGGCCTGAAATAAGAAATCCTGTTCCTGAAAACGAGCTGTGTAAATGCTGACGCATTTTATGCTGTGCCATAGATAGCACTGAAGAGACAAATCCAAAAAGCACTTACTGATTCAAAAAAAAAGAAGAAACTCGAACAACAAATCATCAAATGAAAAACATCTTTTCATGTTTTTGGTACCTCTGCACTTTACATTCTGTTCCTCTTCCCACACTTCAAGCCCTCCCTCAAGCTGCCAGCTGGAATATTTTGATTGAGAGCAGTACACATAAACAATTACACTTTGTGACATTCGATATAGTAGGCCCAGAAGGCTAGAGATGGATTTAGTAGAGAATACGCGGCCAGCTGAAGCCATTTGTAATGTTAGGTTGGAAAAGATCAGAAACCTGGACTTGATGGATTCCTTTTTAGTGTGTCTGGCGTCAGCATCTGAGAAAGCAGTGATCTACTGCTTTTATGTAACTGTGGTGTTCCACCTGTAGTTTCAGAGTATGGGATTCATCTCATTGCCAACTCCCATCTGGTAGATATGCCTGTTTGCTTCTACCTGACTAGATCTGGAAAAAAGACTTTTAATGCCAGTACATCAGTGTCTCAATCTAATACTTCATTTTCATCAAGCTAGAGTGGGTATCATGAAGTTATTTCAAGGGAATCTGTGAAAAACTCCTAAGCTGTATGAAAAAAGTGTATTTGTGTTTGCCTGTTTCTACATCCATTGGTTCATACCTACCATCAGATTCCCAAGGGATCTACTACCCTCTCGAGATGAAAGAAAGCCACATTAGAATTAGAATCTAAAGGCTCTGATTGTCCAAAAATGATCCAGTGACCTGCTAATTATGAAATTTAATTCCTTTGTGCCTCCTCACTGTCTCTCTCTCTTTCTGACATTCATGATGATCATTTTCTCTTTGTTTCCTACTCCCTGGTAAATTCCTTTTCAGTTTTTTTCCCCTCTCTGCTCTTCCTTCTCTTCCCAGTAAATGTAATTGTTTTTCTCTATAGTGAACTATTCTGTTCTCTCTCACTGTTATTCTCCTTTGGATGACTCTCATGGCTTCAACTTGAGTTGACTTGTGTGATTGACTTCAATTAAACACTATCAGCCATGTCCACTATCCCAAATTTATAAGCTTTCTATCATCCTACACATATGTTTCTATTCACCTACTAAATATACAAGTTGAGAATTGGCAATTGCAGCCCCAAACATGTATTATAAGTTTATCCTCTTCTATTCCTTTCCAACACAATCACCCTCCAGATTAACATCCTCCTCTATTTCTTGGATTTCTACAATTATTTTGTAACTGCTTGATATACAATTTCCTTTAAATTTCCCTTCTCTCTTTTTTGGGATATATTCATTCACCTTATGGAACATAGAATATCTTTTCATAATTAAAATCGGATCAAATTAAAATTTTTCAATTTTTTTATTGATTTCTGTACTAGATCAAAAACGTCACACTGTTCCTTGTTCAGTCCCTTAGTATCTCTAGGCTTCAATAATTTCAGTATTCTCTTGGCTGGTCTCGCTTCTTCCTTTCAATATGCTCGCCACATGTTAAATCACAATTGTGATGACTTAGTCAGGTCAGCAGAAGAATGTGTCTTCACTGCCAACAGGAAATGTCCAGTGATCTTACTAATCATTTAAGGTTGCAAAGTTTTCTTTACAATTTCATTACCACCATTTCCTTTCACAAAACACATATTCTTAGCTTTTTTCCTACATGAGTATCATATTTTCATGTTTCTGACTGATTATTCTTCTGTATTTGGAAAGCTCTTCTCTCATGTTTAAGCATCAAGATATTACCCAATCTTAAAAATAAGAGAATAATAGCAAATAATAGTGCTCCCACAATGCCTTTTCCAGACACTACAAGCAATCTTTACATACTACAAACAAAATCTTTGATCTATACATTTTTGAAGTAATGTATTATTTTGACTGTGAATTATAGTTATATATGTATATGCCTGACCTTCTATTCCAGGAAGGTAATAAGCTTCTTAAATGCTATTTCCATTTCTAATTAATTCTTCTATCCTTCACATTTCTGTTTCCTTGGATAAATAAATTGCTTTCCTCTACTGAAAACAAAGAAGCAAACAAACATATCAATGTTTCACACTTGTTTATATAATAAAATTCAACTTCTTCTGCATGGATTCAAAGTCTTTTTTTCTTTTTTATTGCCACCACCACTAGCATGTACTATATTTTTCTGTAACAACAGAACACTTATTTCCCAAAACACATCATACACTTATACTTTTCAGGTTTCACTTTTTATTCTTTAGACTTCGATCTTTTTTCCCCCCCTTTTAACCACTGTACTCTGTTTTTCTGTGAACCTTAAGTCTGGATTAAGTCTACCTATAATGTTTTGTGCATTTCACTTAGCACACTGTATTGTGAATGACTTGCTGACCTGCTTCTCTGCTTATCAACTCTAAGTTCCTGAAAGACAGAAATTGTGTTTTATCTCTAAATCCTTGGTGCCAGCAGGATGCTCCAGTTGGAATTAATCTCTTTCCCTCCTATAGGCCACATGCCTCCTTTATCTTCTCTCATGGAATGTTTTACCTTGCATTTTGTAAATTATCATTTACCTGTGTGCCTACCACCCCACTCAGGCTCCAGTGTTACCTCCTCCAGAAAACCATTCTTGACACCCAGCAGCTAGGCTAAATCTCTTCCCTTGAGTTCTCATATCTCCTAATATATTTATGATATTATATTGAAATCATTTAAATTCAAGTCCCTAATGTGACAACTCTTAGAGCTTACAGGGAAAACAGCCTGATTACCCTTTGTAGTCCCCATGTCCAGAAAAGTACTTGATGCAGTTCATAATAAATGTTAAACCAACTTACAGTCCATTGATAGCAGGAATCAGACTTCACTATTTTTGTATACCCAGGGCTTTGTCTAAGGCTATGAATGTAGCAGATAGACAGTGAATATTTTATAAACAAATGAGTGACTTAATGTAGCTAAATTACTGACATAAATTTTATTTTTTTCTTTTAAAGTAAATAGAATTCTCCAGAATATTCAACAGTTTTAAACATATTTTTCTGCATTCTGTGTCTTAGGCAAGATTTATTTTATGTGACTAGCTCAATAGAAAACAAATAGTACTTTATTTCTTTAATACATTTTTATATTTCAACATAAATAAAACTTACTAAATGCCTCAAAATCCTGGCCTGTGTTTTATCTCCTACTTTTATTTCAGCAGTGGTGTTACAGACAGAGAGAGGTTGCATCTAGAGTGAGCAATTCACATATTTACCTGGCTGCCAGAAACCAGAATCATGGAATTGTTTTATAACCCTGAGCACGATTTGCAAATTGGAAATGTCATTGTAAATATGCAAATATTATGGAAATGTTCTTACTGATTAGGATAATTTTAAGAAACCTAATTATGTTCCTGGCCTACCCATCTGTGAGAGCAGTCAATCAGCAAACTGGTTATCATATTTAGATTAAAAGCTATTAGACAGGAATAATACCTGTAAAAGAACCAAGAAACTCAAGAGATGCTAAATGCTAATGTTATATTTCACCAGGTGACATATAACTAATTTTGTCTTTGTTTAAAATTACAACAATTGCATGCAGATTATAAATAAATAAAAAGTGTACTTTTATCAAGGTCCTATGGCTGTATTTTTAGATATACCCCATCTACATGAATTGGAATTAACATACTAAAAATATTAGTGGAACCTCAGAAGTGCCATTTTGAATTTAGTTCATACTTGAAATATTAAGGTTGCTAAAATTTACTTTTATCATTGAATACCAAAACTCAGAATAAAATCTCAATATGTATGGTTTATCATAAGAGTTCATATTAAGAACTCATTTTGGCTTTTCTTTCAGGGAGAAAACCACTGAGAAATATGCCTTCTTGTTTATACTTTTATATTTGCTGCAGGTGTTTGGTACTGGATCTTCTATTGCTTTCCTTTTCCTCACTTTTATTTAAAAAACTATTCTGTCAGCAATATATGGTTTTTGATTTGTAGAGAAAGATTTTACATCAGTTGAATAATCTATGACTTTAATGAAAGAAACTGAATAGAGGACAAAGCATGCTATTTCTAAAATATTAACAGCTTGCCATTAGTATAAATTTATCATTGACATATCTGTTTTCTTCATTTTTTAAAAGGAATTGCAACAATATCTAGCTAACCTGGCTGAACAGTGCAGTGCTGATAATAATGGAGTGGAGCTCCCAGTTGTAATAATTCTCGATAATCTTCATCATGTGGGCTCTCTGAGTGATATCTTCAATGGTTTTCTCAATTGTAAATACAACAAATGGTATGCTTATCAAATATTTTGAATAATGAAATAGGAAATAATTATCATCAAATGTGCTTTCTTGTGCCTGTATGCATTTTCTTTTTTAATTTTTTAAATTTCCTTAATATTTAATTTTTATTTTTTAAATTGACAGATAAAACTGTGCATATTGATTGTGTAAACCATGATGTTCTGAAGTAGATGTGCACTGTAGAATGATTAACTCCAGCTAATTAACATATGAACTACCCGAGTAGCTATTATTTTTAGACTTACAATGGCTGCCATTAATTTGAGAAACCCTCTTTAATAATATACCATAGTTTTAAAGACTCCATATGCATTCCTTAGAATATCTATGTATTCATTCAACAACCATATCCCAGGCACTTTTATGGAAACAGTACTTCCTTGATGATGTTAGCTTCTGCAGACATGATGAACATTTGGGAAACCACCATCAATGACGGAATGGTTTTAATCATAGAAATTAAAAACTAAAGGGAGCCTTTAGAGCTCTGGTTTCGTTCTCAGTTCATATCAAAGTTTAAATTCAACCTTTCTATAGAGATAAACAATACATTCAGATATAGCTCCCTCTATTAATGAGTATGATTTTAAATATTTACAATAAAAGGAAAGGTTAAAGTAAGGTATTAAAAAATCTTAAAACCCACTAAAGATTCATTGTGACATGGCCTCTAAAGAAAGGACATATAAGAATATCAACATAAAATAATTAGTTTTAATAGTGGCAAATATTCCAATTATCTCTGCTAGAGATTTTTTTGAAGTTACAAACAGATCAGCATAAAATAAGGACTGAAAGAATATAAATTTTCTCACAGTATTAATAATCTTTAACATAACTGAAATATTAAAATAGTAAAAATGAATGAACTTTATCATAAGCATTATAAGATGTTAGACTGGGACAAAACCCTTATGATTATACTAACTAAACTCTTTACTCAAATAATGTAAATTACAAATATACTCAGGCTCAGAGAGAGAAAATGCCTTGCCTTGATGCCAGAGCTGGAATTAGAAACTCAAGTGTTAATTTCTAATCTAGTAATCTTTGTCATTTTCCATTACAGAATTACCCTTTAAAAGACAAATATTGAAATGGAATAATCCATATCTATCCTAGTAGTTTTCTAAGATAATTTTAACGAATTAATCACTTTACCTCCAGTAAATGAAAATTTTCTTTTTATTTTTTTTCTAGTCCATATATTATTGGAACAATGAATCAGGGAGTTTCTTCATCACCAAATCTAGAGCTGCATCACAATTTCAGGTAAAGTTAAGTGGAAGATTTTGTTTTGTTTTGTTTTTTGGTGTGTGTGTATGTGTGTGGGCAGGGGAGGGGGTTGGCACTGTTTCTTTCTGTTTGTTTTTGGGGGTTGTTTTTCCACTTGTACTTTTACAAATCTTGCCAGAGATGACCTGCGGTGTGAAAATAATTCTCACTTCTGACACTCTTTTCTCAAGCGAACATTTCATGATCTTCAACCTGTAATCAGATGTGTTTCTTTAAACGAAACAAAACATAAGGAAAGAAAAAAGAAAAGTAAATGTTTTTTCTGTTCACTGTGTCCCTGGTTAAAGTAGAGCATATTCCTTCTAAGCGTGAGAAATGTGAAGAGAGTTGCTATTTCAGGATTTGTGATTCTCCTACAGAAGAGTGTTCAGCATGTAGACTCCCCCTCACTTCTGACGCACATGAGCTTCTTTTTAGCTCAAAAAGTAGAGTTAGCTACATTATAGTTCTCATGCTAGTAGACCTCCTAACACCTTTGATCATTAAAATGTAGCCACCAGTTGAAATGGGAACATTATTACTTTCTATTGGAAAGTAATTATGAATAAATAAATAAATAATAATGATAAAGAATCACTGTGAATGTAAAATTTAATTTATAGAAAAAATCTGATTTTTTTTCTTTTTGTAGGTGGGTATTATGTGCAAATCATACAGAACCAGTGAAAGGCTTTTTAGGCAGATATCTTCGAAGAAAACTCATAGAGATAGAAATTGAAAGGAACATTCGCAATAATGACCTAGTCAAAATTATAGATTGGATTCCTAAGACGTGGCATCATCTCAACAGTTTTTTGGAAACACACAGTTCTTCTGACGTTACCATTGGTGAGTTCCAAAATTATAATATGTCATTTTCCAAGAACTAACAGTACTTGGTAAAGATGGCCAGATTGGATGGTAGAAAATAACAAGCAAATCTAATGTTTTTTCAAGCTTCCAAAGATTTATTTTTTTCCCTTCTGAAAGTTTACTTTCTTCTTCTTTGTATCTCCAATTAAATCCACTTTGTCTGACAGTTATGTTTTACTAAAATATTACCGAGATCAAATAAGTTCACTATGGACAAATATCTAAAAATCAGATAACCACTGGAAATGAAGAGTATCAATTTAGGATACGTTTTATGCTAAAAAACAAATTTGGCTAAATAGCTCATGTCAAATAAAGTTGTGAGGAAAGATTTTAGTTAGAGATAATTTAGATGTTTTGCAGATAATTTAGGTGTTTTGTGTTTTTCATGAAGACACAACTGAGTTATTTCTCTTTTAGTTTGCATAAAGATATTTATATTTGGATTCCTCCTTTAATTACATGTACAGAAGTCTCTTTCACATTGTTATGCATCATAAAAATGTACTCACTGTAAACACAGTTTAGATTAGGAAGAAGAATTCTACACTGGGACCAGAACACTCATGCCAGTTCCCAATGCTGCAAATAATGACATGTTTTATATTTGGCAATTCATTTCAGCACAGCTTTCTTGCTTGTAAAATGAAACAGGATAACTGGATTATGATTTTTATGACTTCTCCTAACTCTAGTATATTGTGTCCTAGATTAATATTTATTGTAAAAAGATAGAAGAGGCTAGGATATTGGGTCTTCAGTAAACATGCTTTAATAATAAGCAAGCTGGCCAATAATATAATTTTCTAGGAATTTGCAAGAAATATATTATATTCCAAAATGGTGTCTCGATATGTGTTTAGATTATTAAATATAATTCTTAAAATATTTTGTTATTTGTTTCTTCTCAGGTCCCCGACTTTTCCTTCCTTGCCCCATGGATGTAGAAGGTTCTAGAGTGTGGTTCATGGATCTCTGGAACTATTCTTTAGTACCTTATATTCTGGAGGCAGTGAGAGAGGGTCTTCAGGTATAGTACTCAATTTTCATTACTATTTTTAAAAAAAAGCAAAAAAATTATTTTAAAAGCAAAAGAAAATCTGGGTATTTATGCAGAAAGTTAAAGGCATGAACTATATAAATAGAGCAATAAAGTTTTCAAGAGCAAATAGTTTGTAATATTTTGCCTGTTCTGGGAACAAATTTGTAAGAGAAAGAAAAGGCACAGTTATTACAACAACTACACATTTAAGTCCAAATGGTTGTCATGGATGTTTACAGATTATTTTTATTAGATAGCTAATTAAGTGCACAGTTCTACATCTTATGACACAGCCATGTTTACATGAGCCTTGACCATTTATACTCTTATCACATAATTTCCTTTATCTTTTCCTTCCTTCCTTCCTTCTTTCGTTCCTTCCTTCCTTCCTTCCTTCTTTCCTCCCTCCCTCCCTCTCCCCCTCCCCCCTCTCTCTCTCTCTCTCTCTCTCTCTCTCTCTCTCTCTCTCTCTCTCTCTCTCTTTTTCTCTTCTTTTTTTTGAGACAGGGTCTCACTCTGTCACTCAGGTCAGTGTGCAGTGGTACAACCATGGCTGACTGCAGTCTCAAACTTTTAGGCTCAAGTGATGAGGCTTTCCAAGTAGATGGGAGTATAGGCACACACCACCACTCTCAGTTATTTTTATTGTTATTATTATTATTTTAGAGACATGGCCTCACCAGGTTGCTCAGGCTGGAATTGTTTTTTCCTTTTATTCACACACTTTTTAACAAGTAGCTTTTGCTTATAAGTTTCCTGTTTTTAGTATACTTCATTGTTGGAAGCCCTTTAATATCACTTGCAGGGTTCTTTACTATTTTGGAGGGAGTACTCTAAATTCTAAGAGAGTCAGTTGGTCTTTTGATCTATGACATATTGGTTTCACAGCTTCTTTGCTCTTGCTCTCATGTGCCTTATATCTTGAGGCCCTGCAACCAAGGCCCTTCTGTTTTTTCCTAACTAAAAAATGAAAATGTATCACTAAAAGAAATCCCTGTTTCTCCAACAAAATACATGTCATTTTCCCATAAGTATTGCTATTTCCTTAAGTTTGATTTGAAATTGTAGAATTATAAAACTCTTTAAAATTTATTTAACATAATCACTCGATTGAGGAAGAATTTCATCTCCTTTTCAATAACTCAGCCAAGACATCTCTATTTCTGGTTTTTACAACTACTACTAGAATTAAGATATAGTTTATGTTTTCCACATTCTATCATCTATAATACTGTGTTGTCTTTATTTTACTATCTAAAAAATTGTCCATCTATTTTGCCTCTTTTACTCCCTTTTACTGTCATGCTCTCTTCATCTAGTAGAATGGCATGGCAGTATTCAGAACTAAAATGATAGCTCTGGTGAACATGATTAATTTTATGAGGATACTCTGAAGCCTCAGAGACAAAGCTAAGATCCTAAATAATGCGATTGATTGGTTCTACTCTAGATTTAAATAATCAAATCTAACACTTTCAAGGGTATGAGCCAATCTATCCCAAGCAAGTGCCTCCAACAAAATAAAAGCTTACACAAATGTTTTTATTTTTCAAGTATAATGTATTGTGTTTCAGAATTCTTCTAAAACTATTATACTACCTAGGATGTAAGTTGACTCTTTCAAAGTTGATTATTTCAAAAAAAATCATTTTATGAAAATTTTAGAACTCATAATTTTAAAGTTAATATTTAGATACATTATTTGTTCTCTAGCTATGGTTTTGGTTTTAATAAACCATTATCTAAGTATTTATAAATAAATGTCTCCCCATTTAATATTTGCTTACTAATAGATAGAAAGCAAAGGAATCTTTGTAAAAACCCTGAAATGATAATATCTAAAATGCTTAGCATTCTTAGATCTTATTTCAAAAGGCGCATGGGTTCTTTTTTTCATATTTAAATAAATATTATTTATAGAACATTATTTGGAGAATTATAATTCTATAAAGTTTCCATTTGGGCAAAAGTATAATCACTGAAGGATTAGTTTCTCAAACTAAAACTGAGAGATATTTCAAAATTATTTTTGAAGAGGGATAAAAATGTCTCATTTCTTGCTAAGGTTCAGGATGTTTAGTAGTAGGTTAGTGTGAAAGATGAATCAACCGTGATATAGGGCTTATTGAAGGAGGGGAATCCAGCACATGAGAAGGGAAAAATTGGAAAATCCTTTGGTGGGTAGACAGTTTTCATTGCTATTGAAGACTGTGCTAGGCCAGAAAAGTCTATCAGCTGAAAATATTTCTAGGGGAGCAAGAAGCAAAGGAATCATATCTGTCATGATCCATTCCCATGGATGTACTGGCACCAAAGAATCTTGGATTGGAGAGAGAAGTGGAGAAACAAAGCCTGGTAGCAAAAATGACACTCAAAGTTTAGAGTAATAAAACAATCTCTTCAGATGAAGGCTGATTATTTTTGGTGAAAAATCTTATGGTGAATGCACTCTGCCAGATATTCTAGTTGGAAAAGATGTTGGTGACACAGTGGATTTTGATTTTTATTCTGGTGATTCTTTCTTAAAAAGCTATCAATTCTGGCCGGGTGCGGTGGCTCAAGCCTGTAATCCCAGCATTTTGGGAGGCCGAGACGGGTGGATCACGAGGTCAGGAGATCGAGACCATCCTGGCTAACACGGTGAAACCCCGTCTCTACTAAAAAAAATACAAAAAACTAGCCGGGCGTGGTGGCGGACGCCTGTAGTCCTAGCTACTCGGTAGGCTGAGGCAGGAGAATGGCGTGAACCCGGGAGGCGCAGCTTGCAGTGAGCTGAGATCCGGCCATCGCACTCCAGCCTGGGCAACAGAGCAAGACTCCATCTCAAAAAAAAAAAAAAAAAAAAAAAAGCTATCAATTCATCTCATTCTGAATATTTAGATTTCTCTTTATTCAATTCTTTTTCTACAATATGTATTTCACTCGGAAATACAGTGTTTGGCCCATTTAGCTTTTCATTGGTCTCTTCCAATTTTGCTGTCCTGGCTGGTTCTTTGAAAACCTAGAATTGATTGATTCTAGACTGACATTAAAACAAACAAATAAACATAATTAAGCTTTCCAAGAATTATACACGTTTTTCTTCAATTGGTTTAAGTTGTGTAGCATGCTATACGTTACATCTGTAAAGTAAGTTTATAACTGAGAGTAAATTTTTGCTCTAAAACAAAATAACTATTTAAAAAAAAAAGAAAAGAAAAGAAAAAAAAAAGTGGCCAGGCACCATGGCTCCCACCTTTAGTCCCAGTACTTTGGGAAGCCGAGGCAGGCGGATCCCGAGGTCAGGAGATCGAGACCATTCTGGCTGACACGGTGAAACCCCGTCTCTACTAAAAATACAAAAAATTAGCTGGGCATGGTGTGGGCACCTGTAATTCCAGCTACTCGGGAGGCTGAGGCAGGAGAATGGCGCGAACCTGGGAGGCGGAGCTTGCAGTGAGCCGAAATCACACCCCTGGACTCCAGTCTGGGTGACAGAGAAAGACTCGGTCTCAAAAAAAAAAAAAAAAAAAAATGTATAAAGGTATAATGATTGTTACCTATGTTATCATCTCCTAAGGAAATGCACAGATATCAGTACCTAGACTCCCTTTTATTTTGGGTAAGTCCAACTTCTCCAGAAGAAACTCAAAAGAAAACTCCAAGGCGGTCCATGAAGTTTTTATGATGTTAATGTCCACCATTTTCCCTTTTGTCTTTACTGAACCAAAACAAACTATACAAAACAACCATCTAACAACAAACCAAAGTATGTCATCTGAGACCAAATATGCACCTGCTAACCAGGATTGTCCAGCAAGTCAAATGGGGAGGGAAAGTAATTTAAGAAACAAGTGTCCCTATGTTACTGCCCGCTTCTCTTAATTTTCACTTTTTTCTGTGCCCTGGTAATATTATACTTTTTAAAAAAAAAAAAAAAACAATGTCTCATTTCTTCTCTTCAGGGTGCCCTTTCTAGTTTGGATTCAGCTTTGCTTCCAGCTTAAAAATGTTTAACATCCCTTGGATTTATCTAATTCTTCTGTTCCACTGCCAGTACTTTACCCAGGCTATATCAGCTCTTCCTTATTGGGCAAATTGCACAATAAGGGTTCTTGCAAAGCTGATAACTCAGTTTCCTATTTTTTATCCTCTTGTACTAGTAGCCTGAAACACAAACATCTAAAAAGAGTTTTTACAGAAAGCAATGGGATTAAAGAGCAAGTTGATCATGGGAAAATTGTTATTAGAGAAAGTATTCTTACTCTAAAAGAAAGTTTGAGTAGAGTGAATTAGGCAGAAAAAAATAAGTTCCTTTTCTTTTATTTCCATCTTTCCAAGGTACACTTTAGTAGACACCTCTACTTAATGTCAAGCATATTTTTAAAAATCTTCCATAATTGAAGCTTTTATTTTTCAACCTTTAGTTTTCTCTTGGTTTGTCAAATTACTAGTAAAAGTAAATGTGGGCAGTCATTTCTATGTTTATTTATAATAAACCTCCCGTATATTCTTTCCGAAAAGCTGACATCTATTCCAAATATTCAGCTTTGTTTTGTCTAGCCTTCAAGTTTAAAGTGAGCTGTGTAGACAGTTACATGTTTTAAATCTGGAAAATTGTATGCAAATACTTAATTCTCTTGAAAGTCCCTTAAGAACTCAATATGTCAAAAAATCACATCCAACTAGTAGTCCCCTTTTTTACTGAATAGAGATGTGTTTTATATATGCTAAACACGTGGTCAACTTTTAGATGTATGGGAAACGCACACCATGGGAAGATCCTTCAAAGTGGGTGCTTGACACATATCCATGGAGCTCAGCATCTCTGCCTCAGGAGAGCCCAGCCTTACTTCAGCTGCGACCAGAAGACGTTGGATATGAAGGCTGCACATCCACTAAGGAAGCCACAACCTCAAAGCACATTCCTCAAACTGACACAGAAGGAGATCCCCTGGTAAGAATCAGATGTTCGTTTTTTCCTATGTAATCTTGACTGCGGTGTATAGTCATTAATACTTAGTCATTTCTAGCAAAGACATTTGTTATCCTAGGCAATATTTGGAACAGTTTTAACCCTGTTATCTTTGGTCTGCTTTCCATGGATGAAAATCTTAAAGTGAAAACCAAGCTTGTATGCTTAAAAAAGAAACAAGAAACATTATAACCAGAATGAACTCCTAGACTATAATTTTTCTCTTATTATCCATTAAATTGTGTATATAATTTTTTAATTTAATATATATTTATTTAAATATAATTTTCTATATTATGACTCAATTCAATAGGCATTTAAGAGAAAACTCAATTTTGTTCTTATAGAAAAACAAAAAACTATGGTATAATGTACTTATGGAGAACTAAAAAATATTTTGCTGTATCAACTAACCTGACTAATTTTATAGAGTGGGTCTTCTGTTGCCTACTGTAGCGAAGGATAAACCAACTTGGAAGTCAAATGGAAGTTATGTTTTATTTACTTTTTAAAATAGTGTAATAATTGAAGTAAAAGTCTGTAAAACTCCAAAGTATGAATATTCTGAAAATATTAAGTATGTAGTATTATTAGGAAAAAATGCTTTTTATGTATCTATTTTTTATTTTTACAGATTACTTTCAATATATTGGTATCAAACGTGAAGTGTTCTCACCATTCTATGACTAAACAGCTTATTGGACTTTTACAACTAATACAGAAAGAAAAGATACTGAAATAAAATTCATTATGTTTCTTAACTCAAACAAGCACAAAACATAAATAATCAAAAATCATAACCTATGACTATACCTAAGGACATAAAATTACTTGATATTTTAGGGAATACTCTTACACCAACAACCCTGACACACACACGTCATCATCATTATCTCAGCTGAACATTTTGGGAGTTTCTTGTTGAAAATCTGATAAACTTTCAAGATCCTCTCCCCAGCAAAATGCATACACACTGAAAATGTGGCATACAATTTTAAGAGTTTCATAAAATCACTGAAGTATATACATAGACCTACTTAGATTCCAGGAATTTCCTGCTGATTTCTGATCTAGGTGATATATTCCTTAAGAGCCCAGACTTGTATTTTTATTACATGGTACCTGACCTTTTAGATGATTCGTAGTTAGGAATCAACAGTGGTGATGAAATTGGTTTGGATCCAGCATAATTGTGAGCATACACTAAATCATTGCTGATAGAATGATTAATAGAGTAAACATAAGCTTTAGTATATGAGTATGGATTATTTAATCTGAATTCCTCAAAAATTCCAGTCCTACCTCTGCAGTTTTTATGTAACGTGTCTGTTTTATAAGGAGAGGTGTTTGTAAGATTTGTTCTCAGTTTTAGTCTGTAGAGTATGAAACCCTTAGGAAATGCCCTCAACTTTCCCGGTTCTAATAGTCCAGGTCAGCTCACCCCATAAAGCACTTTTTTTCCTGGCTCTGAATGCACTTGTCTTCTAGGACAGGAAACAAATTCAGGGTTTCCCATTCTGGCATGAGAATTGGGGTAAAAAAATTCCTGGTTCCTAACCTGCTGCTCTATTAAACATCTTAAGAAACGGAGTTGTGAGGTCTTGCATGCTAAATGGTAAAAGACATCATCTAAAACTAAATATTTGGCAGGCTTTCTCTGGTTTTAAAAAATAAATATTTCAATCTATTTTTCTTGATTGCTTTCTTGCTTGCTTCCTTGCTTTTTTTTTTTTGACACGGAGTCTCATTCTCATTGCCCAGGCTGGAGGACAATGACACGATCTCGGCGCACCACAACCTCCACCTCCCGGGTTCAAGCAATTCTCCTGCCTCAGCCTCCAGAGTAGCTGGGATTACAGGCATGCACCACCATGCCTGACTGATTTTGTATTTTTAATAGAGACGGGGTTTCTCTATGTCTCTATGTTGGTCAGGCTGGTGATGATCTATCTCTTTGTATTTCTATATATTTCTGTAATTACTAGCATGAAGCCAACATGTATTTTCAGTCCATTCTAAATCAGAAATCCTAGAAAACATCCACTATTTAGTGTCAGAAATCCCCATAGCAATGAGTATAGCAAAGAAACTGAAGAAGATAGGAGAGAGACTTTTTGAATCTGAACAAGGATGCAAGTTTTTGGTATATCTCACATTATTTAAAAAATACAGTGTGTATTCACCATTAACAACAAAGCGAATGTTAATAAGTATTTAATGCTAAGACCTTGTAATCAGGAGATAACTACAGTATCATTTCTGATCTCAAGAAGCTTAAAATCAGGTAGCGAAGAGACACTGCTAACTATATAAACTGCAGTAACATAATAGAGGCACATATTAGGTAAAATTGTGAGTTCATAGAGGAAGCAGTTAGAATAAAGCTTTACAGAGGAGATGCTTGAGCTGGATCTTGAATGATTAATAGGAGTTCACCATATGGTTGGAGGAAAACAACCAAAATTAAAGAAATAGAATGTGAAACATTAGATGACAGTATAATAGAAATGATGAGTTTAGGGAACTACACACCAGTTGGCAGTAGGAATTAAAACTATAGAAGTATACAGTTGCTAGATCATGCTAAGCCTTGTTTATCATTGCAGGAAGTTAAAACTTTATCACGGAGACAGTGGAGAACCATCAAAGGTGTCTGAGCCATGACTTACCTAGTTAGATCTGCAGTTTCTAAAGATCACTTTAGTAACAGAGTAGAGAGAGGGCAGATTGAAGGAGATAGGATGGAATCTGGAAGCTTAGCAGATTTGTAAGTAACAGTGATGATAAGGACTTGATCAAGGTGTTAGAAATGATAAACACTAAATTTATGACTATAGATGTCCTATTCCATTTAGTGTTGCTATAACAGACTATTTGAGGCTGGGCAATTTGTAAAGAAAAGAGATTCATTTGGCTTATCGTTCTGGTGGCTGGAAAGTCTAGGATTGGGCAGCTGCATCTGGTGAGGGCCTCATGCTGCATGAACTTATGGTGGGAAGTGGAAAAGGAGTGGGAGTGTGCAGAGAGGCCACATGGTGAGAGAAGAAGCCAGACTCTTTAATAACCTGCTCTCGCACAGGAACTAATCCATTCCCTCCAGAGTGAGAACACACTGACCCCTAACCAGAATGCCATTAATCTGTTCATGAGGAATCCATCCCCGTGATTCAACACCTCCTACTAGGACTCACAACCCAACACTGCCACCATGGGGATAAAATTTCCACAAGAGTTTTGGAAGGGGCATATCACATGCAAACCATCGTAGTGAGTGTGGGGAAGAAGTGGGGAAGAAGAGAGGAAAAATATTAATACTTTTTGGAGAATTGTGATGTATCACGATAACGACTAAATCATACATAATCTTCTCTTGTAATCTCCCTTGATTTGAATGCACAAAATAATACTAGGCAAAGGCAAAGTAAATCCCACTGTATTCATTTATTATGAATCTGAGATGTGGAATGTATTATAATGGAACATATTTACTATATGGCACCATTTTAAAAAATTAAGACTTTAATGACAATACTATTACACAATGAAACTTTTACAACATCCAGCATTCAAGTGATTTCAAACTTTTGTGCCTAAGATACAATTGTATCTTTTAAAAAAGATATCATTTATCATGTCTACTCTTACTAAATTACTTGAGTGCTCAAAACTCAGTTTTATTTTATGGATCAGTTTCACCCAAATGCTTGAACATACAGGCAGCTGCTAATGAGTGACAGATTGATAAAATAAATGGGAGAAGGAATATGAATGGACATGAAGGTAGGAAGGTGGGAGTGTGGGTGAGAGAGAGAGAGAGAGGAGAGCAGGAGAGAAACTATGCTGAAGGAGACATTTGACTTTTTGGCTTACTGGGTTTAAAAAGTTACCACCAACTACTTTTATTTCATAACCTTATGTAGCTTATTTAATAAATTAAGAGAGTTAGATTGAAAATTATGTTAAAACATATTGTCCTGAGGACTATTAAAATGACTTCAAACTATGCTATAACTGTAGTCTCTTTGTCAGAAAGGAATTATTGCTGAAATTGGTGATTACCAGTTTATCATTTATTTCACAAGCATTTATCAAGCACACATTTTATACTGAGCACACAAACATGCATAGCTTAACGTGTGACCAAGGAATCGTTTTTTAGATTTCTCCTTTCTATTTCTGTAAGTTGGAAAAAAAAAAAACCTTTTGATTATAGAATAATAAAATTAGTATGCATTAGGTAATATAAAAATTGTTACAATTTATCAAAACCCTTGATAAGAAAACAAGTCCATTACCGTCATAAAGACATGTGCCAATTTTTCTGTGCTTTCTAAAATCATTGAACCATTTATTCACAATTTGCCTTTAAACAGTCTTTTTTCAAAAAAAAAAAAAAAAAAAAGTCCATGTCTAACAGTGGCGCTCCAGATCTATCAAAATTCAAGCAAGGTGACTGCTCTTTATTTTATAATAGATGGAAATGCTAGCTGTCTTTCTCCCCAGGTGCTTTCATGCATATGTCCCTTTTACTAGAACAAACATTACCATTCTCCTATAAGGCTGGGAAACTTGAGACAGCCGCTATTGTTCCAGATGATGGTTTTTGTTTTCAGTGATATATCAATCATATTTTAGCCAGAAATTCAACAACACAAACTTGACAGTAATTCTTTCCTTCTCCCTCTTCAAACACTCATGGTCCGCTTCATTCAGTCACCTCCTCCCGAGGTCAGCTCCTAAACAGCAGATGGTGTGCTTGTGTGCAGCAGCTGGCTTCATTCCTCTCCATCCCCTCCTTCTCTCAAGGGATGGTGCGTGTGTGCCTCTGTGTGCGTCTGTGTGTGTATGAACATTCACGACTTTCAGTTGCCATTCAATGCTTTCTGCTTCTCCCAGCCAAAAAACTGGGAAGCTTGGCGTACTTTCCAGCAACGAACCCAGATGTCCAGCTGTGATACAGTTTCCTTTCCAGTCTCCCTGCTGGAGCAGTATTCATTCACAACCCCAAATAAAAGAGTTATCTAGAGGCCCTATTTTGTCCTTATGGTTTGGTGTTGTAGTCATGTTTGGGAGAAACAGCGTAGGAGCCAGGGGCAATGAGTAAAAAATCTAAAATTATTTTCCTGTGTCACTTGGATGGCATAAGACAGCTCTTCGGTGTGGCTCAGGGCCTTGTTTTTTATGGGCTGGCTTACTCAATGCATCATTGCCTACATCGATGTCTTTTTTTCTTTCTTCAGATGAATATGCTAATGAAACTCCAAGAAGCAGCCAATTACTCGAGCACACAAAGCTGCGACAGCGAAAGCACCAGCCACCATGAAGACATTTTGGATTCGTCTCTTGAATCTACTCTCTAGAGGGTGAAAAAAGTTAGGGGAAAAGACTCTGCTTTTAAAAAAATGTTTCAAAAGAAAGGTATTTTCACTAAACCACTGCCAGTATAAAAGCACCCTGTCAAGGTCCCTGACCCAGAGTTGTGGTCTCCAAGGAGGCAGCAGAACTAAGTCTGAACCGCCAAGATGCTAAATTGCAATGGAAGCTTAACTTTAGTTTATTTCTAAGCATTTTTTATATCTGTGGAGTAATAGAAGGCTCCATTACTCAACTGGAAAGGACCCTAATGACAGGGCAACTGAATAGATTGCACATGGGATAGCCAAACTGGACTTTCTTTGTTTCCTCTTTAAAAGTTTACAATGCAGACCATTTTTTGTCCCTTCCTTTTGTTTCCTCTGAGGGGCTGTTCTCCCCAGGCAGGGTCCATCTTTCTGATCCGTCCAACCTCCTTTGTGCCACACGGTGCTGGTCACAGGGCTTCAGTAGTGTTTGTGTTGTGCGCTCACCCCATTCCAGAACAAATCCAAGAGGCCAGTCCTCCATAAGCACAAATGGAATTGTGCAACCACCAGAAAAACACTACTGTGGCAAACTGGAGAAGTGCCAATTTAATTCTAACTGCCACGTTCTCATGATGTGCTCCACCAACTTTTTAGTAATGAGTCACTGGTTTTATAAGGTTGTTTTTACCACAGTGGTCTTTTTAAACCACCTTCCCACTCCCTTAACAAGAGTTTTATACCAATTATTAGTCAACACTGATAAAAGGCTTTTTTAGGGCTTTATTTGTTTGAGCCTTTTCAGTGAAAGAAGGAAAATTTCCTATGGTGCTGTCTCACTGCCTTAAAACAGATTTCTACGACAGTTTAACAGTTGGTTTAAATCCTAAACCATTAGTAATTTCCACTGTCTTTTCATTTACAACCAAGCAACACCAGTTAACACAGTAGCCTCATCTCTATATATCTTTCTCTCTCTCTTTTTTTTTTTTTTTTTGAAGAAATAGATAGGAGAAAGATCAGTATTTTTAGCCTTGTGAAGAGATCGCTTTGCCTATCCTCCAAAATATTAAAATAACCCAGAAATGCTCTTTGACCGTCACTTAAAACCTAAGACATGTGGCGAAATTCCATCCAGTTCTAAGGGAAAGAGTTTCAGAAGGCAGGAGATTTTGAACTATTATCCAGCAGGGCTGGAAGCACTAGATGCAGCATGAGCACAACTATTCGGCTTTCCTTCCCTATTGTTCTTGTTTTTTTAAATTAGTTCTGACGCATGTTGTTTTGATTGCTATTGTTGTACATGAGAAATTCAGCATTAAAGAACGCTGAAGCGGTAAGGTCACTGTGGAGGAGGAAGCGTTTATACTGTAAAAGAAGGTTAGATTTGCACAGTCTACTGGGTAGGTATTGTAAATAATAATTTTTAAAACTTGCACAAATCGAAACAAACACAAACAAAATTGTATTTTATCCTGTTGGTGTTAAGAGGTGTTTCACTTGCTGAGATTTCCTGTACATTGCAAACAAATACAGAATGCAAACCCTCAAAGCTGTATTATCTGGTGTGTTTGTCCTGTATTTACAGTTGTTATGACTATGCAGGAGCTATCAGTGCTAGAGTGAGCATGCTTCAAAACTGTACATGAAGCCAATATATTTTTGGATAAGTAAAACTGTCTGAAAGTACATCTATCATGGCAGGCTTTAAAGAGAGTGCATGAAAACTGATCAGTCATTGGAGAAGTTACCACCACACACAAAGGACAGGTTTTAAGTTTATGAAACCCAAGGGCTAGGCCATGGTATAGACTTCTTCTATGAGTGTGTGAAAATGTGTTACTTTTAGGATGTGTAATTGGTGCTACTCTCTGTGACCACCAATGGGTCAGTTGCTATAGAACACCACCACCACCACAAAACGTCTGTGCAGTTTTCAGAGTGTCACAAAGTCAACAGGTCCTTACACGGTGCTATTGCCCTAAGGGAAATCCGAACTGAATTTATGCACATAGAATTGTCACCCTGACTTTGAAGCCTCAAACATGGATCAAATCTGTTGTGAAACATCAATATATGTAGCTGGATGAGTGACTAGTTGCCCTTGTATAATATGTGATCTAAGAAAATTGCTAATCTTTCCCTGCCATTTTGAGAAACACAGTCCAAACATGAGCATAAACAGAATTTCCTGCAATACATCCCAGTAGGTCCACCTAGTTTACAACTTAAACTAGTTTGTGAAACATTTGTCTGTATACATTTTATATTTTGTACATTTTGATGTAACATATCATGTAAATAGGCAGAAACAGTGAAATAAATCATCTGAAAAGTTTTGTAGTCTTTGTAAAGCCCCAACAATAAGTACTTGGTGTCAATGGACTTAACTGGATGATGTATTTTCTATTGGTTTATTGTTCCTCTAGCTTGTAAACCAGCTTGCATATATTTTTTTGCAAATGTGCACCCTGTATCTGTCTAAATTATTACTTTGCCATTAAAGTGGAATTATTTATTGACAATATGGTGTGGTTTCTATGTATGGAAAAAAAATGAATAATTTTGCATCAAGAAGTGTCAAGCTTTAAAATGTTGCTTGCACTATTAATATGCCGTCAATAGGACTATATGCAAATTTCCATCGTATAAACATAAAAAGGGCTTCAGCTTTCAAGTAAATAAAGGTAATCAGTTTATCTTTTTCGATGATAGTTATTCAGTGAATATTTTAGAAAACTCTGAATAGTTTTCCTAAATACCCGATGACAAAATAACAATATAAAATAAAATGTTGAGATTCACTGAGTTAAATTAACTCAATAAATGTTTCTTTGTTTTTATTCCATTAAATCCTCTTTTGAACTTTTAGCTCTAAAGATTATTTTAAAGCAAACTAATTATTTTGGTGGTAGTTTGTTTATTTTAATAGAGAAGATTATAGAAAGAAAACGTTTTAAAATTGTAATTTCTTTTTAAGTATCTTGGAAATCACTTTAAACTCAGTAATTGGAATGTATATTTGTGATGGTATAAGTAGGATTTTAATTCTAAAAGCAGGAAAACTTCTGAATTAGAATAGTTATAGAGCAAAAAAGAAAGGTATTAGTTAAAATAGACCAATCATCCATAATGGATTATAATCAGTGCATTTGTTCCTTCACTCACTTGGGAGATAAGGAAATTTCCACAATTCATCTTACTCAGACAAACATTGAATTTAGCCAAAACTTCAATGCAGTTCTGCTAAATGCAATTTCAGGCTGCCTAAGTATAAATCCCAACATTGTCATTCTTTGCGTGACCTTGACCAATTTACTCAAACTCTGTGCGCCTCATTTTCCTCACCCATAAAGTGATGATAATAATAGTATCCACCTCTCACAGATTACTCTGAAGATCAAATGGGTTATTACATGCAAATTCCTTGAATGGTGCCTAGCCTTCCATAAATTATAACTGCTTTAACAACAATTAAGTAACAAAATAATAATAAATATTTATTATTTTATTTTCAAACATTCTTGAGAATAAGGTGTAAATAAATATATTTTAAGGTTTTGAAAGAATATATATTTTAACTTAATTTCCTGATTTATAAAATGGGCATAGAAATAGTACTTATTCATAGGGCTATGGAGAGGATTGAGTTTAGATCTGTAATCATAATAATAGCTATCACTCAAGAAACTTTCAATAAATGTTAGCTTCTATATTAACACTGCCATTAAAATAAATGAATAATATCAGTAATATAATATTCTCAGGATTCAATTTACTCATCCATAAAATGAGATTATTATAGTATCTACTCATAAGATTGTTTTGAATAATGAATATTTTAAAATATGTAAAATACTCAGAAAAGATTCTGTCCTGGCTTACATGTTACATAAGTGTTAGCTGTTATTATACCTAATATGTGCCAGGCAATTTTCTTAGGAATCAGAGCCATTGAGACACAGGCTATGGTCCTAAAGGATTTAACAATTGAATAAAATTGGCCGGGTGCAGTGGCTCATGTCTGTAATCCCAACACTTTGGGAGGCCGAGGCGAGTGGATCACAAGGTCAGGAGTTCAAGACCAGCCTGGCCAACATGGTGAAACCCCATCTGTATTAAAAATACAAAAATTAGCCAGGCGTGGTGGCGCATGCCTGTAATCCCAGCTACTTGGGAGGCTGAGGCAGGAGAATTGTTTGAACCTAGGAGGCAGAGGGGTTGCAGTGAGCCAAGACCACGCACTGTACTCCAACCTGGCAACAGAGAGAGACTCTGTCTCAAAAAAAAAAAAAAAAAAAAAAAAATAGTAAAATTGAGTCTTTATTCCCCTCACTTCTTCCTTTGATGAATACCTAAGTTCTCTACTATGAAGTTAACTGTAAAAAGCCCAGTGAATAGTCCACTGAATAGTTGTACAGGATATATTTTCAGATGCTGATAGAATCAATGATACCAGTGAATTTTGTTTACATTTGGAGAAATTCAAGTACTATATTTCAGGCTTTGGATTTTCACATTAAAAAAAGAAAAATGTTATTTTTATAAACAATAGGCCACTTTAAAAATATCTAGTTCTATGTCTTTCATCAGTGATGTTTAAAAGCAAGCTTCAGGCTGGGTGCGGTGGCTCACATCTGTAATCTCAGTACTTTGGGAGACCAAGGTGAGTGGATCATGAGGTCAGGAGTTCGAGACCATCCTGACCAACATGGTGAAACCTATCTCTACTAAAAGTACAAAAATTAGCAATTAGCCGGGCGTGGTGGCATGCGCCTGTAATCCCAGCTACTCGGGAGGCTGAGGCAGGAGAATCACTCGAACCTGGGAGGTGGAGCTTGCAGTGAGCCGAGATCACGCCACTGCACTCCAGCCTAGGCGACAGAGCGAGACTCCGTCTCAAACAAACAAAAAAAAGTTTCAATTATGTTTTTATTTTGTTTTCTGTTTTTGGGATGGACACCAATTCATAGGTAAAATATTGCATTAGTGAATTCACTATTATTTTTAATTCAGTGAATATGATTTGGATAAGTAATCATTAAGAAGATCTCTTCTCTACATAAAGTATACAATGTCTCTCAATTACCCAGGAACTCATCAATAAGAAAACATACTCATAGAAATTAAACAGAGCACATTCTAAACTAGAATCTTATTTAGGGAAAAAATGAAAGTCCTCAAGTTCTTTATTTTTTCCATGAAATTGTAAAACAAAAAAAATTACTAATATTAAATAAACCTTTCTCCATCATTTAAATTTTTAACACTTGTCCTTTATATTCCAGAATGGTATGGTAGAGTTGAAGTTGATAACAGAGTAAATACTTTTTACACTGACTACATGTAAGAATAGTAATATTTCCAATATATTAGGCTATATTAACTATAATATTAAAATTAATTCATCTGATTCTTTTTATTTTTTATTTTTATTTTTATTTTTTGAGACACAGCCTCACTCTGTAACCCAGGCTGGAGTACAGTGTCATGATAACTGCTCACTGCATCCTCAACCTCCCAGTCTCAAGCAATCCTCCCACCTCAGCCCCTCTAAGTAGCTGGGACTACAGGCACATACCACTACAGTTGGCTAATTTTTTAAAAAATTATTTTTAGAGACAAGGTCTCACTATGTTGCCCAGGCTGGTCTCGAACTCCTGGGCTCAACAGATGCTCCCACCTTGGCTCCCTAAAGGTACTAGGATTACAGGCATGAGCCATTGCACCTGGCCTGGTTTTTACTTTTTCAATGTGGCTACTACTGACAATTTAAAAATTAAATATGTTGCTCATATTTGTGGCTTGCTTGATATTTCTATTGATGGTGATATAGAAAGACTGATCTTTACAAAATATAAACGTGATCATCTCTCTCATCTCTTTTGTATTTTGCTTTTAAAAATAAGACTCAAATACCAAAGGACAACAATTTCGTACTTAAACTGAATCTTGCTTATCCCTGGGCTTCTTTTATCACCATGTCCACCACCCCCATTTTGATACATTAGCCTAATTGTAGAACCTAGAAGTAATTGTTGAAACAATAACAACAATAACTTTATAACTTTCCAGACGGTGTAGCTATGATCATATGTCAAAGTTTTGTTATAATCTTGTAGCATGGTAAAAAGTCTCTAGGAGGCCAATTTAAAAGTTTCTTTTAAAATAGAGACATCTATGGAAAAGGGAAATTAGACAAAATAGAAAAGAAAACTTAAACATCCACCAACGCTTGACTGCCAGGTAGGTGAGTGTGTGACTAGTTCCTTGTGACAAATATCATCTCATAATTAAACAATTATTTAAGATTGCCAAATGTTTTATCATAATTCACATTTACTCAGTGAAGGAGATTACAAACTACGTCAAGAGATAAATAATGTTTTGTTCCAGACCAGGTTTCATACAATATTTCTTTTACAGTCATTTCCTTTCTCTTGCCCCAAGACCTTTGTACAGTCTCAAATGTCATTTCCTTAGACAAACCTTTCTGATCCCTCAGACGAGGTCAAAAATCTATGTTAATTGCTTTTCCAGAAAAAAAATTATATGTGTGTGTGTATATATATGTGTGTGTATATACACACATATATAGGTATATATGTGTATATATGTGTGTGTATATGTGTATATGTGTATATATGTGTGTATATATACACATACATATGTATATATAAATAAATTATATCTATATTATATCAATATAAATTTATATCTATATTATATCTATATAAATTTATATCTATACACACATATATATGGAATTATATTCCAGATATGTAGATATATATTCCAGATATATAGATATATTTAATTATTAATATTTATAATTATTTCATATAATATTATGGAGTAAAAGTATTTCTGAACATGGAGACAGCAACTGAACTTTAGCATATGTCAAGAAATGCATTCGTTTTGAGAAGAACGACTTTTACAGGTGTAGAGCTTCCTGGGAAGCCAGATTAGTAATTTGAATGCTGATTGGTGACCAGGGAAGAAGCAGATAACTTGAGGACTAGTGTTATTTAAAGCACTGCCTCATGCTTGGGTTTTTTTTTTCCCCTTTAGATATAATGTGCTCCATACTTTCTATTAAGTTTTCTTTTTCTTTCAGCTTTTCAAGTTTTTTTTTTTTTTTAAAGATGCCTTAGTTATATATGGTGCAATTTAAATATGTGGGATTTTCTGGGGGAACAAAGAAAATACACCAAGCAGTAGAAATGTAATGCTAGAGCCTAGAGGACAGGTGGAGGCTGGAAAAATCAAAATAGGAATCTTTGGCACAGAAATGAGAAGTGAGGATGTGAATTTCACCTTGGGATGATCCCCCACAAGAGAGACCTTGACCAAGTAAAGACTGAGAATAGAACTTGAAGAATATGGTGAAAATCTTCATAGTTCTTTTAGCCTTTATTTTTCAATTTGCCTAATATATTTGTGCACATTTAACACAACATTTATAAAGGAATATAATATAAGGGGAAAACCATTGAATTAAGAGTCAGAAAAATCTGTATCCTAGTTAAGTTTTGTGATTTCTCCCAGAAAAAATCACCTGATCCACTATTTGTGTTCTTGTAGATTGTATACCCTAAGATGATGACAGATACTAAAATTCACCCAATGTCACTGGAGTGGTTCTATACATTGTTTGTGATACAAGTAATGTGTATCAGATATTCCGGAAGAGAGTAAAAACTCTAGGTATCTGGTAATAACCCAACCTAAAACACTTGAGTACAGTTGTGTTCAGTCTAGTTGGATGTAACTAGATATGCTGTGCAGAGGCAGCTGAGTATATAAGCGGGTTTTGCAGGGTGATGTTCAAGGTGTAGAAGCTGGATCAATCTCCCTTATAGACTCTTTGTAGCAGAGTGGCCATTCTGCCTAACGTTAGCAACTATTTGAGGAGGCGGGGATCCCTACTTCCCAGGCAAAAATCTTTCCTGGTAAGCTGCTTACATTCCTGGTTCAGCCCTTCCTCTGGTTGCTGCAGAATGTAGGCCTAGGGATTCTCGTCAACCTTTTACTGGTGGGGCTAGGGTCTCAGTGATGAAGCAATGCTACATATAAATCAGGTTTTGGTGGAAATTTTGAGGCTGAAAGCTAGCACTATGAAGAGCTAGAGTCAGGTGCATGGAGGTTGGAGATAAAGTCTCCAATTTGGCTACCACATAAAAGCTAGAGAAGAGTGTTCTCCAATATTAGTGGTTTCTCATGAGGGAAATTCATCTAAACTATATCCCAATCGTGAGGCTTTATGATTTTAGACTAGAGCAGCACTTTCAGTAGAAATATGAGTGCCACATATGCAACTCATTTTATTTTTTAAAGCCAGGGTCTCACTCTGTTGTGCAGGCTGGAGTGCAGTGGTTCAGTCAGAGTTCACTGTAATCTCAAACTCCTGGGCTCAAGCAAGCCTCTTGCTGAGTAGGAGTACCTGAGTCTAAAGGCATGCATCAGCATGCGTGGCTGAAATGCAATTTTAAATTTTCCAGTAGCCACATTGATAAAAGTAAAAAGAAGGATGTAAAATTAATTATAATAATATATTTTATTACTTAAATATATTTTAAAAATTAGCATTTTAACATAAAATCAAGCTAAAATACTTTTCAATAAGATCCTTTAAATATTTTACATACTGCTCTCTTTTTCTTTTTCTGTGCTAAAACTTCAAAATGTAGCATGTACTTTACACTTATACCTAATGTGAATTCATAGGCTAAATTTTCATCAGAACAATTTGATCTGTATTTGGAATTGAAAATATTTACAGTTGATAGATTGGCATGCTTCAGTTGTTCCAAATACACTTAAAATAAATTATTAGTTTTAAATGTAAACTTAGGTAATTACTATGAAATAAGGCTGAAGATTGTATTCCTAAATTGATATACTCATCAAATGCTAATCATCCACATATGCCCAGTGATTGCTGCTAAATAGCATAGCTCTAGCCACACTTGGTAAGCAGCTTTCTTGATCACTTGTAGAGCATCTTCCCAGCTGGAAGTGCTAACCTGAGGCTTTGAGTTGGAATTTTTTCAACTTACCAAATACAGACACATTTCCCTTCATACCCAGCACTGGCTTCCAGTAGTTCATTGTAACTATTGCAGGGATTCTGTTACCCTTCTTTATTCTCAAGCTTTGGTAAAGATCACCTTGGTATATATTTTGTAATATTTTCACTTAACTTCAATTATTAGGTAAAAACACATGGACTCCATAATAAATATGTCCACCCCTTCTCCAGAAAAGCTCAAACTTTTATATATGTAATCTTCTTGCTCTGTAATCCCAGGACGAAAGTTTCCTACTGTCTTAGTCTACTTGGGTTGCTGGAACAGAATAACATAAACTGTGGGGTTATAAACAACAGAAATGTATGTCTCTCAGTTTTGGAGGCTGGAAGTCCATGACCAAGGCTCTGGCAGATTTAGTGTCTGTTGAGGGCCCATTTCCTCATGGAGAGCTGTCTTCCAGCTGTACTCTCACATGAGTGAAGGGATAAGAGAGCTCTCTGGGATCTCTCTTGTAAAGGCACCTGTCCCATCCATTAGCATTCTGCCCTCAACACCTGATCACCTACCAAAGGCCCCACCTATTAGTATCATCATAGTGTGGGGTTAAGATTTCAACACATAAATTTTGTGGGGACACAAAACGTTGGTCCATAGCACCTACCCATTCTACATTTGGATCACAAAGACCTTTCTCAAATATTCTTTTGTATAATAGAAAATGATTCTCTTTGCTAGATTAAAAAATGAAAGGAACAGTATAAAGCACAACTACCCAAAGAAATTTGAAATACAATAATGACTCCCAGAACAAGATCAGATCACCACTGCAGACTTAGTAAAGATAAAAAGACAATGTTTCAAAAAGCAGACTAAGAGAGAAAAATCTACAGACACACTCAAAATGGACATGCAGACTGAATATGACAAATAAGAGACAGATTAAAGGAGTACTTCTCCTCATCCGGATAAAATATCACACAGGGCTATCGGCTGCTTTTGTCCCCATCCCCTGTTCACCAAACAACATTCTAATTGCTAATATGATTTCTTAAGAACCCCCAAAACCTGTAAAGATACTTCTAAAATGTAATGCTTTTTCTTATATATTAAAATTATTTTCCTTATGTATTAAAATTTAGGGGCTATTTATTTCCAAAATCAAAACCACCGTTTTCCACAACAATATACATTTTCTTTAATATCTGAAACTAGAAATTCTGCTCATCTGCAGAAGCCATAGGGCTGACGATAGAGAATACGCTGTAAGTAATCCCTCTGTGAATGCAATACAGCAATTAGCCTTTTTTTCTTATGGTGTGCCCTTTAGCTGTTTGCTTTTTTTTTTTTTTTTTCCCAGCATCAACTGAGAGTTTTAGGAACTAGCTTGAGAAAGCAATGTCTCTTATACTAGGGGCACACTTGGAAATTTGAAATTATTAATATCCCCAATACACAATTGCATTAGGATTTAAGTAAAATAATTATCCCATCAAATAACATTATAATTGGTACTAATGCTATCTATATTGCCAACTTGAAAATAAAATGTTTATATGCCATTAGCATAGAATAATAGTGGAGAAAAATTTCTGGGTGACCAGCTGGTGTACTAACTACATGAGGGCAGACTCCCACATTACTCCTGCAGGACACCATGGATTTGCAGTCTGCTCTGGAAATTTCCCTCTCTCACAACGAATTGCAAAAGATATGCAAGACCTCAAGAGAACTAGAAAATAGATCATGTGCAAACAGATGAAAACATTTCTCCAGCCAAGCAAATATTGATACTGTTAGAATCAGACCTACAGTTACTGTGTGACCATTAATTTCAAAGAAAGGTCAAGTTGCAGATCTCAACAACATCAGTAAGGCAAGAATGGAAGAGAAGTTTGACAATAATCATAGGAAAATGCCACAGGTAATTTCCCTTTTTGGGAAATCGGTCCAAGTGTTAATTTTACAAACTAAAACAGGGAAGACTGTGGTTACGCAATTGTAACTTCTAGCATGTTACAATGTTAATAAGACCATAGAGGTATAGCTACTAAATATTGTAACCAATTTCCAGAAAATACACAAAAGTATCTGTTCAATAACCTTATATTATTCTTCAAATAGAACATGCCATGTAAAGTGAAGAAAAGTTGTCTGGAATCCCAGCGTAAATACACTGTGCAATCAAAGTTAAATGCATGCATTATTTAGTATACATAGGAAGTTCACTGGAAAATTCCGAAAAATAAAACAGGGTTAGTTATATTTTGACATAAGCTTTGGGATTTCCAGATTTTAATAATCATCTGTAGCGTCTAAAGTTAAGGCCTTTGTTTGATTTACTGAACATACAATATTTTAAATTTCATTGAATAAACAGTTGATTTTTAAAGACCAAATAAGTACTTATGAAAGAGAAACATTTTGGCTCTGGGCCATAGAAAATAGAAATTTCTCCAGGAAAGAACCATGGAGGGATTGTCTATCCCTCTCTAGTGCCAAAGCAAGGGGATTGTACAAATAACAGGGCCTGGGATTCTGGAAAGGAGGGGTGAATATGTAGGAGCCCAGGGCCCAAACATGTTACATTTGTAAAAATTGCATGTAAAGTACATTAACCATATTTTCCCCAGATTTTCTCTAGGGCCCTAGTCTGCTCTTGAAGCCCTACTCCTTACTTCAAACTCTCCCAGAGCAGGAGGAATGACTTATATGAATGATAAGGCATGCAAGTGGTCACATGTACCTGCCATGGAGGGCAGAATGGTAATCCAGCTTACCAGTTTTTATGTAGTCAGCATCCCTGGGCATCCCTTCTTCAGCCATGGAGGAGATGGAAAACTTGCCAACCCTCAGCTTTACCTGCAACTGAGTGGGTTCAACTGCCTTCTTCAAATTGGTGTTTGTATGTGTGGTTGGTGGAAAGGGAAGGGTGGCTAGGAAATCTCAGCAGCATCTTTAATAAAGCCAATACATATCCACTTCTTAACTATAATGGACAAGTTTTAAAAGAGAAGGAGATAGTAATCTACTTAAAGCTAGATAGCCATCCTATCTATTTGGCCGTCTTTGTTCTTAGCATTCTCTTTATAACACAGTGACCTCAACATAACAGATGTTCAATTAATGATGTTGAATATACGAAGAGAGTCTTGTGAGAGCTGCAAGAGACAGTACTTACTGATTAATTGTTTTGATATTTAAGAACCACTTTGGTTGAAGAATATTATTTGGGCAAGGAAATGAGAATAAATTTATTCCCTAGAAATAATCTTTCAAAGTTTGTTTACTAAAAGAGAAAGAGAAAGAATGTTTTACGGAATTTCTGAACTTGTACTATTTTCTCTACATGCGATTTAAGCTAGGGGAACTTTGGGGATGCGAATATTTGCCATATATTTTAAAGAAACATCCTCAAGATTAAATGAAGCAGATTTATGGAGGCATACAAAGAGTTTTAAAGGAACAACTATACTGGAAATATTTTAAGGAAAAAATGATAGAAAAATTTCCTTTTACTTGATTTACCTAGATTACCTCAAGTTACCAAATACAAAAAATATTCACAAAGCAAATAAATTGTCTCTCTTAATGCTCTTACACATTTCACCATTTTATGTTCTCACCCATCATTGCTTTGTGGACTTTATTTTCATCTAATCAAAGGAATTCAATCAAAATTTATTTCAGACTGACTTTAAATGATGATCATGAGACACACATGGCACAGTTGCTTACATTAGAAGATGAAAAAATGCTCAGAATCCCTTTCATCTGAACTCTTACCTTACCTTGATTATACCAAAGATTGTAAACTGATCCTTCATTGACTGGTATGTGTTGTTATTCCTACTAAAGATTTTTAAATAATTTTCAATGCTTAATGCATTATATGGTTTGGCTCTGTGTCCCCACCCAAATATCACCTTGAATTTTAATTATCTCCATGTGTCAAAAGTGGGACCAGGTGGAGATAATTTAATCATGGGCGTGTTTTTCCCAATGCTGTTCTCGTGGTAAGGAGTGAGTCTCATGAGATCTGATGGTTTTATAAATGTCTGGCATTTACCCTGCTTGTGCTCATTCTTTCTCCTGCTGCCCCGTGAAGAGGTGTTTTATGCCATGCTTTTAAGTTTCCAGAGGCCTTCCCGGACAGGTGGAACTGTGAGTCAATTACACCTCTTTTCCTTTATAAATTACCCAGTCTCAGGTATTTCTTCATCGCAGCCTAATACACTGCATTACTTTTCTATTGCTAAATAACAAATAACCATATACTTATCAATGTAAAACAACATCCATTTATTAGCTCACAAATCTGTAAGTCATTATGTTGAGCTCCATTGGATTCTCTGATCGGAATCTCACCAGATCGAAAAGAAAATGTTGGCTGGGATGAACACTTATTTGAAGGCTTTTGGGAAGAATTCACTTACAAGCTCATTCTGGTTATTGGCAGAATTCTGTACCTTGTGGATGTGAGACTGAGGTCCCCATTTTCTGGCTAGATTACCAGCCCCAGACTGTGCTCAGCTCCTAGAGGCTAAAGATATAGCCCACTGTATCTTCAAAGCCAGCAAAGATCTGTGGTATCCTTCTTGTGCTTTCCTCCTTCTGATTCCATGGTTAGATTGAGTCCACCTAGATAATCACCCTTTTGGCACATAAGAGTCACAGGAGTACTATGTCATTATATTGACAGATTTCACTCATGTTCAAAGGGAAGGGGTTACACAAGGAAGACAGCCAAGAGAAGTCATTTTTAGAATTCCGTCCACCATACTTACCAACATTTAAACATCAAGGTATTTTATATAGTTATCCAAACATTTTGTTTTTCTTAAAAATGAGGATATCTGTGAATGTGGGGCTACATTCCACCATTGCAACAATTGGCTAGACCTGATAAGTGACAGTACCTTTTTTTCTGAGGAGCATTCTCAAATAGAGTTTGCAATTCACTGTTAACACACACTCACCCAGTTCACTCTATACGTACTTCAGTTTTCAGCAACAGCCATACAGCATAAACAATACTGCAACACAACATTTCTAACAGAGCACATATTCGCACCTCTTCAAATCTAAATTTATCCAGGAAACTAATCAACTCAATGATATCTGCACTTTGAAGATAATGAGAAAATCTCAGGCTAAGCACTGATGTTCCTTTTGCCTCTCAAGACGGATTCTCGTAATAACATTTCAATAAACTTAGTAATGCCGAGCATGTACTTAGTCTTTTGGTCTAATAAGTGAATAATATTGCACAAATTAAATCCTACCACTGAGTTAGCCCATGCAAAAGACACAAACGTACTCTCAGTGGACAAATGTCTTCCCGTGTAATCATGCCAGCAGCAGAAAATGGAATCTGTCATAAAAAAAAAATTATCCAAGAGTCTGACCATGTCCACACAGCTTGGCACTAAATTTCATTTTTCTTGTTCTTCAGCTGAGAACCTAAATAAACACTTACAAAGCAGTCGGAAAGATTACATTGTTTTTCAAAGTTGGATTCTACAGCCTCAGTCTTCAGATGGATGAGACCGTAGCAGTCGGAAGGCCTGCTGCTTTTTATGTGTCTGTTTCCTGTGATCGCACCTTTATTTAGTCAGGTTTTCCAGTTTCAGGATACATAAAGGTGCAGAGAGAGGCAGTACAAAGCCTGCAGGCTGCATGTTTTAGGGAACTATGAGAGGAGAGGCTGGGGTTTATAAAAATTGAAGTAATGGAATTTGATAAAGGTTGTTGTGGGCTAGACTGTGGGAGCCATCCATGTCAGGGTAAGACATTTGGAAATTATCTCATAGTGAGGAGGGAACCGTTTCATTTAGTGCGGCAGAAGAATACAACAGTTAGAAGCACAGCCTTTGGAGCCAGACTATGTGGTTTCAAACCTTACCTGCAATGGTATGCATGTTCGTGTTCCTCCAAAATTTATGTCGAATCTTAATCTCCAATGCAGTAGTATTAAGAGGTGGAGCCTTTGGAGCTAGTTAAGTCATGAGAGTGGAGCTCTCATGAAAGGGATTAGTGAATTTATAAATTTGTCTGGAGGGGACTAGTGTTCATTTCCTTTTGCCCTTCTGGACACAGCCTCCATCCCCTTTGGAAGGTACAGCAACCAGGCGCCATCTTGAAAGCAGAGATCAGGTCCTTACCAGACACCAAACCTGCTGGCACCTTGATCTTTAACTTCCCATGTTCCAGAACTACGAGAAATATATTTCTATTTTTCATAAATTTTTTCTTTAACCCCACTTTACTTTGTGAACCTAGACAAAGTTGATAAATCTACCAGCAACTTTTCAATTAAAAGGGCGATATTAGTGGCTATGAACTGAAAGTTTGTGTCCTCTGCAAATTTATTCGCTAAATCCCTGAACCTCAATATAACTGGATCTGGAGGTAGGGCCTTTATGGAGGTAATTAAGCATAAATTAAGTAATAAGTATGGGGTCCTGATCCAATAGCATTAGTGTTTCTGTAAGAAAAGAGACCAGAGCTCACTCTCTCTCTGCACTTGCCAGAATGTTGATCTTGTCGTGCCTCCAGAACTGTGAGAAATAAATTTCTGTTCTTTCAGCCAAAAAATAAAATAAAATTACCCAGTTTATGGTATTTTGTCATAGCAGCACAAATGGACAAAGATACTGCCTCTGGCACTCACTAGCTGTATGACAGGAAGCCAGTTAGTTTGATACTGTGTCTTTATATCTTCATATAAAGTGAGAAATGTAACAGAGACATGCTAATTCACCACTAAGAACAGTGCTGATACCTAGTAACCATCCAAGAAATGTTAGCTATCACTATTACTGTAGCAACCAGGTTAGGGCTGACACTGAGGTAAATAAATATATAAATAAATTATAAACCCTAAATAAAGTTGTTGAAAGATAGAAAACACAATTTTATCCTTTTTAGTGGGTACATAAGATCCCTCCTTTGCGAGGAAGAGTCACACTTGAGTTGTCTCAGTTAATTAGACTTAGTTTTAAACCTAGTTTTCTTCCTTGTCACTCAGGGCTAATCACACAAGGCTTACTGCCTTATAGGCCTTCATCTCTAGGCTTCTGCTCTCTCATTTATTTCCTTACCATTTCACAGTTAAATTTCCTAGGAAAAAAAAAAAAAAAAGAGTGCAAGGGGTTTTCTCAGTCATCATTAACTGTGGATCCCTTAGCCTGGACTGTGTTTCTGCCAAGCCACTTCTCAGATTCCTGCTTATCCTGCGGGTGGCTGCCTTTATGTCAGACACCAGTGGTCCAGTCACCTATTTCTGCAGTAGCAGAGAAAATAATCATATATGTAGATCCCCCTTCTCCCTGACAGTCATGAAAGGTTGTGGATTAGTAGATTATTTTGTTATTTCTTCTGCTCTTATGGTCATTGGTGCTTTGGGCTGTGGTGACGAAGTCTGTGCGTGAAGAAGCAGAAAGGACAACAGTTCCATTGCCAAATTCTTCAGCAAGAGTGGGGAGGAAAGCATAGCTAATATACTTCTGAGCAGTTCACAGGCCCAAAGAAAGATGTGTGAAAGCACACATGGTGGGCGGAGTGGGAGAGGCGTAGAAAGTGGGGCATGTAATGGTGAAGATAATGCAAAGCATTCTTTCCTCAGAATGATGAGAGGCTCTGGGACGTTCCTTGGTATTTGGAATTTTAGTAAGAATTTATATCAACTATGTACTTGAATCACCTTTAGTATTTTTTGAGAGATCAGGTAAAGATTGTAAACATCATTCAAACTGTGCTTCCCTGATTGTACCACTTCCCTGAGCATAACTACGTGGGGCACATCTTAAACAGGAATATAGAAGAGACTGTCAAAGAGGAGTTTGGGCATGGCTGTCACTCTGAGGTTTCCTTAAAAAAAAAAAAAAAAAAAAAAAAAAAGGAAGTTTAATTGGAATTTCCAGAAATAGGTTCTGGAATTCCAAACAACTGGCTGGTTGCTTTACCTTCTTTCTGAGCTTAATATTACCCAATTTCTTAGGAAAGAGGAAAAGTTTCACATGATGAGACTATAATGTCAAATTGCACTTGGGAACTTATAAATAGATTTTTGAAATGCTACATCTTTTTAAAATCAAGAAAATTTAAAGTAGATACTTACATTTAGATTGCATTTGGTTTCTAAATGTGCTCTCAAGAGATAATGCATTAGAATATATAGTTTTCCTAGGCACTAGAGAGCTGCAATTAAAACACTGGTTCCAGACTAAGACTGAAAAAAGTTCAAATGAAGGCTTCTCCACTTATTAGTTCCATTGCTTTAGATAAGTTAACATGTCTATGGTGGATTTAAATTATGCACACAAATTCTCTAATATTCCTGCCTTCAAGAGATGAAGCCTAATTCCTCTCCTCTTGAGAGTAGGTTGGATGTAGTGACTTGCTTCTAGTAAAGAAAGCGACAGGATGTGAATTTAGAGACAATATCATAAAAAGCACTTTGACTTCCTTTCTTGGATGGCACACTCTGGAGGAAGCTTGGATTACATGCTCTAGGGGAAGCTAGCTGCCATATTGTGAGGTCACACTGAACAGCCTCATAGAGAAATCCACCTGGCAAGGAAATGAGGCCTCCTACAACAGCCAGCAATGAACTGAGGTCTTCTGCCAACAATCCTGTGAGTGAGACATTTTAGAGTTAATCCTTCAGCCATAGTCAATCCTTCAGATTACTGTTTGCCCACACAAACATCTTGGTTGCAGCATCATGAGAGACCCTGAGTCAGACCCACCCAGCTAAGCTGCTACCAAATTCATGACCTATGGAAACTGTGTGAGTTAATAAATGCTTGTTGTTCTAAGTTATTAACTTGTGTTAGTTTCTGTTATACCATGTTGTTTTTTGTTTTTTTTTGTTTGTTTGTTTTTTGAGACGGAGTCTTGCTCTGTCGCCCGGGCTGGAGTGCAGTGGCCGGATCTCAGCTCACTGCAAGCTCCGTCTCCTGGGTTTACGCCATTCTCCTGCCTCAGCCTCCCGTGTAGCTGGGACTACAGGCGCCCGCCACCTCGCCCAGCTAGTTTTTTTGTATTTTTTAGTAGAGACGGGGTTTCACCATGTTAGCCAGGATGGTCTCGATCTCCTGACCTTGTGATCCGCCCGTCTCGGCCTCCCAAACTGCTGGGATTACAGGCTTGAGCCACCGCGCCCGGCCTACCATGTTGTTTTAGTAATATTTTGGAAAGCTAGGATTTAATGAGGGTCTAATAAAAAATACAGCAGTGCCGACCATTCCAGTAGCCACTAGCCCTATGTAGCTATTTAAATTTAGTCAAAATTAAATAAAATTTAATATTCAATTTGCCAGTTGCATTAGCTACATTTAAAGGAACTCTGTAGCCACATGTGGTTAGTGGCTACTGTATTGGATAGTGCAGATATAGAACATTTTCATTAGTGCAGAAAGTTTTTCTTTTCTTTATTTTTATTTATCTATTTTTAGAGACGGGGAGAGCTCTGTCATCCAGCCTGGAGTGGCACAACATAGCTCACTACAGCCTTGAACTTCTGGGCTCAAGCAATCCTCCCTCCTATGTCCCCCCAAGTAATTGACACACTTGCCACCATATCTGGCTAATTAAAAAAAATATTTTTTTTAGAGATAGTATTTTACTATGTTGCTCAGGCTGGTCTAGACCTCATGAACTCATGAACTCAACCTTCCTAATACCTGTAATTACAGGCATAAGCCACTGTACCTGGCTGATTGCAGGAAGTTCTATTAGACAACCTTGCTCTGTAGCAATGTAGTTTAAATTGGAGCCTGCAAATGCAAATACTAAACATGATTATATTTTTGAATGTTGTCAATTTTTGAATTTAAGTATTTAAGATTTTTTTAAAAAATGAACATACTCTGGATCATTTGGACAATCATCTTAAAACCAAGTTTTGCTCACTGATTTCTATGCTCGATTTTAGACCTTGAATTTTTATGTTTATAATGGAGTTCCAGTCAGACTGTGCTACTCTTAAGTGTTGAGGGCTATTGTTAAAAGAAGAGAGTCAAAATCATTGCATAAACAATAGGTGCTTAAAATGTGCGTGATGCATTCAGTCCACAGTGTCAAGCATGCTGTCTGAGTGAAAATTCAGTAGTGGAAAAATTCATTCATCACATGACTCATTAAGCATTCAACGATTCACTTTAAGCAAAACAATATTCTCTTTATGTTAAATTTAAACTCTTCATTTAACTATTCTCAATTTTATAATTTTACTGGTATTTGTAATTGCCTTTGATCTTATAGATTTTGTGTTTACAAATACATTTTTAAGGTTATACATGCTTCAATATATAATAATTCTATACATAATTCACTCGTGCCACCTTATAAGAATTGCGAAACTTTACAAAGAAGAAACCTGGAGATAATACCCCAAATTTGCCATCTGCAGTGAAATTAACCATTACAGATAAGGATCAGGCCTACAAAGAAAGTCGAGTTTTCCTTTCAGTTAACAGACTTGTATTTTAAACTGGGTCTTCAAAGAAAAGAATGCCTAAATCTGAAAGATCCTGCTGGAGGAAATTTCTTTCACATTGACACACCGGTGAATAAGGTATTTTAAAATGAAGGAGCTTCTTGCACTTCACAGCATACCCAGTAGGTGGCCTCACCTACACTTTTGCTAATGCATGTGAATATAAGTGCTTCTTTGATGATGCATTTCATTATCTCTGTGAGACACCTAACTATTGCGAAGAACAGGCTTCTAAACAGAGAAAGGCTTTTGATGAATGCAGTAGAATTATATTAAGTAATCGGCACATCTTTTGTTATGTTGATTGTATCCTGGTTTTTATTTGAATTGGGTGAAAAGTAAAAAGGTCTGAATTTCTCCCTCAGCTATGCACGTGTTAATTCTTTCCAACAGCACATAGAGCTAAGTCAACCCTTTCTCAGTGAAACAGCTTGGCCTTGAGACCTGCTGTTTTCTTCAGCTTCCTCTTTCCCTGTGTCATGGAGTGGCCTTGAGAAATGCCTCTCCTTGTTATTGATGGGAACAACCGAACAGCCTTTAGTAACTGCCAATCTTGCTTACTCTTTTCCTTCTTTTCTCCCTCAGGTCCATTTCCTTTCACTCTGTCTTGTCACCTCCCCACATTCTGAATTCTTTATCCTTGCTTCATTTCTTTCTTTCTTTAATTATACTAAGCTGGAAATATTTTTTAGCTTTCTGAGACTCTCTTCACGTTTTTCATCTTGAAAGTGTTGCAATTAGCTATTTTACTGAGTGGTACTGACTTCCTATTGATGGCATTTATTTATTTTTATTTTTTATTATTATTGTTTTGAGATGGAGTCTCACTCTGTCACCCAGGCTGGAGTGCAATGGTGCGATCTCGGCTCACTGCAGCCTCTGCCTCCCTGGTTCAAGCGATTCTCCAGTCTCAGCCTCCTGAGTAGCTGGGATTACAGGCAAGCATCACTATGCCCGGCTAATTTTTGTATTTTCAGTAGAGACGGGGTTTCATGATGTTGGTCAGGCTGGTCTTGAACTCCTGACCTCGTGATCCACCCGCCTCAGCCTCCCAAAGTGCTGGGATGACAGGTGTGAGCCACCACGCCCGGCAATGGTATTTATTTAAGTGGTAGTGTTATCTTTGTAACATATGCATTCAAAGAAGAAACAGGGCTTGCCTTCATATGTCTGAATAAAGGAAGTACCTGTTTTCTCACTAGATTATTTTCTGAAAATCAGAATAAATTAGATCTCAGCGAAACATAACATATTTCTCAAAGGAACAATTTTATGACCGGGGAAGTCACATAATCTGACAATGAACATTTAGTTAGGTATAACAAATTTGTATCACATCCCTGGTCAAGTGCTTACCTACCTTGTAAGAGTTAGAGCAAATACACCTGATTCTTTGGGGACACCCAAGAAGAAATTAATTTTACTGTACTTTATATACTATCTCATTCTAGTTCTTTTAAAATATTATTTTGTATGTGTGTCTTGACACAATTGCAATAGAAACACTCAAGAGTGTTTCTAGATTAATCAAGTAGCACAGTGACTTCTACCTTGATTGTAATTTAAAATAGTAGAGTTAGGTGTCAGTGCTCTGAATGGCCACAATTGCATCATACTTGTTTCTGTACAAAGTCTTTCCTATTTCTTAAAATGTTAAAAAAATAAAACCCTACCCTTTTGTATAGAATTGGGTCATTAAGTAATGAACGACCTATTGAAATCTCATATGTTAGCTAAAATAAACATCAATTTAGAATTATCAGACTGGTCTCAAACTCCTGACCTCAGGAGACCAGCCTGACCAACATGGTGAGACCCTGTCTCTACTAAATACAAAAAACTAGGTGGGCGTGGTGGCACATGCCTGTAATCCCAGCTACTTGGGAGGCTGAGGCAAGACAATCCCTTGAACCTGGGAGGTGGAAGTTGCAGTGAGCTGAGATTGCACCATTCACTCCAGCCTGGGTACCAAGAGTTAAACTTTGTCTTAAAAAAAAATAAAAAATAAAGTTATAAAATTATCAGATTATGTTTTCCTTGATATTTAAAATATGGAAAGTTTATTTTAAAAGGGTTTATCTTTTTGTTGTCAATTTCTTTTTAAAGAAGTATCCAAGGAAGTTTATATAGATAATTTCCTCATAACCAATATTCAAAATCCTTTCATGGATCCTTTAGTGACATTCACATCTGTTCTCAAGCCATTGGAAATAATTCCTGAAAGTCTGGATAGATTATTATTTTAATAGTTAATGTAAGTATTTCAATGCCTTTTAGCAATGAACATGCTTACGTTTTGCAGTTAAATTGATATTCAATTTATTAGAGTTAAAAATTCAATAACCATGTTTGCCTTAGGTTTTCAAGCTATTTTTAATAAATTTTATGTCATTCAAAAATCTAAATAAATTTTATTTGAAAAAGAACAGTCACTTCTACTCTTTTACTTACTCTTTATGAGGCAGGAAAATAGGGTGAGGCAGGGAAAATAGGGTGAGGAAGCAGGAAAATAGGGTAAGGAGCTAAGGTGGATTAACACTTCAGCTAGGACAGGAAATATCCTCTCCATAGGGCGTAAGCTGTAAATGACTTTGTAACTTTACTTCATTCTCCCCATTTACATAGGGCGTACCCCAACTAACCAATGGAATCCTCTTGAGGGTATTTAAACTCCCGAAAATTCTGTAACGGGGCCCTTGAGCCCCTGTGCTCGGGCCTGCTCCCACACTGTGGAGTGTACTATCATTTTCAATTGGTCCCTTCATTCCTTCCTTGCTTTGTTTGTGAGTTTTGTCCAATTCTTTGTTCAAGATGCCAAGAATCTGGACACCTTCTACCGTTAACATTTAAGTAACATTTGATCAGCTCAAGTTTAATGGTTTAAACTCTCAGACAATTAATTCCTTGAATAAATTAGTTAATTAAATCCCCTTAAATATTTTAAGCTGAATTTCTAAACTTAATATTTTAAGTACTTCAATTTTTTTCAAGTACTGGCCTGAGAAACTATTAGCATTTGATAACCTCAAAAATGATCTCCATGCTTCTTGCCTGAATTTGAAATGTAGTTATTTATTTCATAATTGATTGATGTAACAGTTTTACAGTGTTTACTCTGTCTCAGACTGCCCCACTGAGCTGGTCACACAGCCAGACAGATCTATTGTTCCCAATATTACGAAGTAGCTAATTCACTCCTCCCCTGAAGAGGAGGGAATGGAACAGTTATCTACAGGAACCTCTGCATGTGCAAAGATAAAACCAAAGAAAAGATGTGTCTAATTTGCCCAGTCAATGCATCTGCACGTGTGTGCATACACACACTCAGGCAAACACACACAAACACCCTCTAATCTTGTGTTCTTGTTACCCTTGGGGCCTAATTATTAAAACGATGGCCCAAATAGGGCTGTGACTATCTCCATCAGTGGAGAATATCAGTCTGTGACTTGTCAAAGAAAAATTGCACTGGATGCAGTTAAACAGGCAGAGAAGACTTCATCAAGTCTTCTTCTGTTGCAACAGTAGTCAAGACTGTTGGAATAAGGAGAGAGAATGAATTTAATTCCACTGTAACAAAAGGCAGAAGAGTTGTTAAACACTGGAGTGAGCTATTGGGAAAACACCTGAAGATCTAGGTTGGGGCATTGGGCAATATGATTAGGCCATCTGTGTTTGCTAATTGTCATTTTCTCCCAGGTTAGGCTCTCACACTCTCACAAAGACTTGGAGACTGGGTCTCTGTTTTTCTTGATGTTTCTATTTCCCAGGTCTTAGAGAAAGCCACATCTGGGTTGTAGAACATTTACATATCAAAGGGATAAAGTAAAAATTAACAATTGCAAGTTTCCTAAAGTGAATAAGAAAAGGGAGGTCAAAGGCGTATAGTCAGGGATTAACCTGTCTAAAGCTGAGAGAAACATTAGCGTCTTCTTGGTCTGACCTCAGTTGGTTGGTGTCAGTTTTGCACCCAGAAGACTCAGATATAGATAAAAACATTAATCTGAGGAATCAAAACTGAGCTACTCTGAACCCAAGAGAGAAAAAATGAGGAAAAGGCAGTCATTCTCTCGTCTAGGCTAATATTTGGGGTTGTCTAAGAGCTATTTGTGTAATAGATCAGACTTAGATCTATTTTAATCTTTTCTTTAATGTGCTTAAAGGTATAATTACATCCTTCTGCTTCTTCCTCCCATCTCTCGAATTCTACCTCCTTTAGGAGATATTTAAAGGACATAATAAGCACAGAAATGTGTATTGATACTTGTTATTCTAATATATTGAACGATCATTATAATGGGTAGAATTTTGCTTTCTGATTGTAATGTAGTTAGTATTGAAAGGACACAAAGATAGATGTGTACCCGCCCCCCACCCGCTACACCTTTGTTCTGCTCTCTAATCTTTGCACATACCAGAGATTTCATAAGTTCTGTGAGTACCTGGTTTTCTGCACGTACCAGAGATTTTGTTTTGCACATACCAGAGATTTTGTAAGTTCTGAGGCAAGGTCACAAGACGTGTTTAAGTAAGATAAACTCTTGCTGCCATAAACCTGCTCTCCCGCCTCAAAGTTTGAACCAAAATATCAGAAATGGCGGGAACCAATCATAGTTAGCCAAATCGCCTTGTTCAAACACTAGCCAATCATATATCTGATTTGTATAATAACTCTATGCCCACTTTTCTTAGACTATATAACACTGCTCGGAGCTCAGTGGGGGAGCTCTCCTGCCCGTCTCGTTTTGCGAGCGAGGGAGAGTTCCAGGTTCGAACCTGTAATAAAGATCCTTGCTGCTTAGCTTTGACTCTGGACTCTGGTGGTCTTCTTCGGGAATAAACGGTCTGGGCATAACAGTATTACAGATCACCTTACACAGTTCCTTTCCAAAAAAGAGGATGAACAATTCATATAAAAAAACTCATGCTTGGAGAGTTTTATTTTGTTGAAAAATATAGATTTACTTAGTAGTCTTTTTCATGATGATCTGAGCTTTTGTACCAACTCACAATTTAATTTTTCAATTCTTTCTAAGGCTCAGCATCTAAACCTAAGGCGAAGTTTACTAGCTTTGATTTAATGGAAGCGGTGAGTGTTATGTAGAAGATAAGACAAGATGGACTGCATTATAAGGGAGGAAATTAAATTTTCACATTTTGATTGATTCTGGAAATCCATATTTTTGGTGATAAATTGATAAGGTATTTTACGTGGTGAAAAAATGAATTTTGAAAAGGGCAAATGTAAGTATGCTAATTGAAAAAAGTTGGAGAACGTTAGAAAATCATTTCATTTTGTAAGTGCACTGATAAAAAAAAAAGGTGCTGCAAGGGGATTTATGTAAATGTAGTGAATTAAAACATTTATCTTGCAAACTTGATAAACAGCAGTAGGTACTTTAGAGGGTGAAAATAATTAGTTCCTCAGCTCCCACGTGTACCTGAATCATTGTTACAATTATATTTGTTTACTGCTTCAGAATGACTTTATTTCAGTGAAACACAGACTTAGAAACCTATAATGGGATGATCTTTTTTCTACTAACTTTTGTTTTCATTTACTGTAGGGGATAGATTCTCATCTTTAATAACATTGTTATCCTTTTTCTCTCTCTCCTTAAGACACAGTAACCCTGAGAGTTATCTTACTGTAGGCAAGATATTCCTCTTCCTAGCCCCTCTCTAATATATTATCTAAATTGCAGTCTCTGATTAGATTTTAGAGTGAAAATATGACCTTGTCACTCTTTTTCTTAAAATCTTTCAATATCTTCCCATTATCTAGTATAAAGTTCCCATGAGGCGTTTTCTAATCAACTCCTGCAGACTAATCTAAATTCATTCTACACTAATTACCTCCACATTGAACTTTACATTTTCAGTCAAGTCGAACTCTTATTGTCCCCTTAACATGTTATGTGTTTTAGGCCAAGGTTCTGTTTTTGTTATTTCCTCTGCCTTGAATAATCCCTAACGAACTTACATTGCTGATACCCCAAACTCTAAAACTTCCTTTAATTCTGATTAAATTCCATAAGCTACTTCCATCATTAAACCAGTATTGTTGAGTACCTACCAGAGGCCAAGCAGTATTCCGGGTCCTAGGATACAGTGATAAACACCCTCTCTTCTCCAGTACACACATACATATACAGGTTTTACCTACAGAGCTCATATTCTACTGGGAGAAAGACAATACTTAAGTAGGTAAGTTACACAGAGTTAGAAAAGAAATAAAGCAGGGAATGGGAAGTGAAGTATGCATTGTGACAGATGACAGATAGAGCCAGGGAAGATTGAACTGGGTGGGGACTTTTGAATTAAGACCAGGGAAGTCACTGGGTCAGTCATGTGGATACACAAGGCTAAAATCTTCCTGGCAGAGAGAAGAGCAAGGGCAAAGGCCCTAAGGTTGGCAGCATGCCTAGAGGATGCAAAAGTAGAAGGAGGGAAACCTAGTAGGAGGTGATTGCAATAATCCAGAAGAAAGATGGTGATAAATTAGACCAGAGTGGTAAGTGGAGTGGATGGAGTGGAGTGGGAGAGTGATTGGATTTTGGGTCAAGGAAAGTCAACGATCAATCCTGAATAGTTAATTTTATGTCAACTTGGCTAGACTATGGTGACCAGATATTTTGTCAACACTAGTCCAGATGTTACTGTACAGGTATTTTTTAAAAAGTGATTAATATTTACAATCAGTTGACTTGAAGAAAATTACCCTCCATAATCTGGGTGGTCTTCATCCAATCAGTTGAATATCTTAAGAGCAAAGACTGAGGAACTCTGACTACAGACTGGAATAAAAAAATTCTGTCTGGCCAGGCACGGTGGCTCACGCCCATAATCCCAGCACCTTGGGAGGCCAAGACAGGTGGATCACGAGGTCAGGAGATCGAGATCATTCTGGCTAACATGGAAAAAACCTGTCTCTACTAAAAATACAAAAAATTAACCAGGTGTGGTGGTGGGAGCCTGTAGTCTCAGCTACTAGGGAGGCTGAGGCAAGAGAATGATGTGAACCCAGGAGGCCGAGCTTGTAGTGAGCCGGGATTGTGCCACTGCACTCCAGCCTGGGCAACAGAGAGAGACTCTGTCTCAAAAAAAAAAAAAAAAAAATTCTGTCTGAGTTTCCAGCTTTCAGACTCAAGACTAAAATATCAACGCCTACCTGAATCTCCAGCCTCTGCTAACTTGTCTATGGAATCCAGACTCACCAGCTGCCACAACTGCTGCTGAGATAAGCCCTTAAAATCTCCACCTCTCTCTTTTCCTTTGTATTTACACACACACACACACACACACACACAACACACACAGTGTCTCCCTCTGTCTCTCTCTGTGTACCTTCTCTGGAGAATCCTGAATCCTGACTAATACAACTCCAAGGGTTTCAGCCATGTAAAGATGAAATGTGAAATGATGACACTACAGCTAAGCAGCTGACTGGTGGGTACTATTAGAAGTATAAGTTTGGCATATTAATTTTGAGATGCTTACTTGACATTGAAGTGGAGATGTGGAGGTTACATGTATGAGTCCGAAGTTCTGGAGAGTGGTCTCATCTGGAGATTATGAAATGAGGCCCCCTTCATTCAACAGAGTTTCATATAACCAGTTTTACACATTAAAACAATCACACATAATAGAAAGATCCTCTGTTTTAATCACTTGGTCATCTTGATCATTTAAGTAGTGTTCAATCTCATATCCTTTTTAATCTGAAAAAATATTGTGCTTTCCCCCATATTTTCAGTTGTATATTTGACTACTTTTCAAACTAATGCTTTCATTCAAATAGCCTCTTTAAAATTTATCTGTGAGTTCAAGGCCCTGCCTCTTTTGTGAGTCATAAAGCAATCCTGGGTGCATTTGTGTGTGGGAAGTAGCTAGGTAGTGAGAGATCTTGTGCATCAAAGAAAGCATAAAATTTTTGTGTGAGATAGATAGCAGCTTCTATATAACACAACATTTAAGATTTAGATCAAAATGTGGGAGTTTTCACAGGGTAGATGGTGTGTGAAGCCATGCCACTGGATGAGCTCATGTAAAGAATGAGTGAGATAGAAAAGAGATGGAGTCCAAGGACAAAGCCCTGGGGGACTCCAAGATTTAGAGTTCAGAATAGGCAAAATATATTTAATAAGCGAATATAAAAAGGTATAAAGAATACCAGGTAGATGCCAAGAGAAGAAATTATTCTAAGAAAAATGTGATGAATAGTATTAAATGCTGTTGACAGTTTCTCTTCCATATTTCAGTGGTAACTCAACTTCATGATTAACCTTCCTAAGTCTTGTGCATTTCTCCCATTTCCATATCTCTGTGAAAGAAGCCTCCAGCAATATAGTTTCTCAAGATAGTAATGTGGGACTCATTTTTCATTCCTACTTCTTTCTGTATCCAAGTCTTGTCCATTAGTGAGGCCTGCCAATTTTATCTTTTAGATTTCTCTTGAATTCACCCACTTCTCTCTATGGCCACTTAGACTACTAGAATAACATCTGCTCTATCAGTGGCCACTTTACAAATTGATTCTCCAAGTTGATCCTTTGGAAATATAAATCTAATTCCCATTATACCCTCAATTAGCCATCAATAGCTTTTACTACATTTTTAAGATTAGGACAAGACTAACATATACTACCTCTACCTCCAGCCTCATCTTATAGCACTCCATTATGAGTGTCACTGAGTAAAAAATGAATGAATGAATGAATAACTACCCTTGTTCCTCTGTAGTTTACCACAGAATGACATGTTATCAGAGGAAACAGGACATTTAACATAAAAACTCAATATTTCTCTTTGATTAAATCCTTCAAAACCAACTGTATTAGTCCATTCTCATGTTGCTAATAAAGACATACCTGAGACTGGATAATTTATAAAGGAAAGAGGTTTAATTGACTCACAGTTCAGCATTGCTGGGGAGGCCTCAGGAAACTTGCCATCATGGTGGAAGAGGAAGCAAACATGTCCTCCTTCACATGGTGGCAACAAGAAGTGCAGAGAGAAGGGGAAAAAAACCCTTATACAACTATCAAATCTTGTGAGAACTCACTCAGTATCACAAGAACAGCATGGAGGTAACGGCCCCTATGATTAGGTTACTTCTCACTGGGTCTCTGCCACAACATGTGGAGATTATGGGAACTATAATTCAAGATGAGATTTGGGTAGGGATGCAACCAAACCATATCACCAACCGAAATGATTTTGCCAAATAAGGTTTTTTATTGATTTTGGAATTTTTGTTGGCAATCAAAACTAGATAGTATGTGTGTGTGTGCATGTGTATATACACATATATATATATATATCCTTGTATCTCTAGTATTTATATATACTTGATATTTATATATAAGTATATATATTTATATATGTATATATAAATACTAGAGATACAAGGATATATACATATATACAGGGATATAGATATATATCTCTAGTATTTTTATATACTTGATTTTATATATACACATATATAAATACTAGAGATACAAGGATATATATACACACACTATATATATAGACAACTATATATATAAATATATATATAATAGCCTTCACTCTCAAAATACCACTGATATTTATATATACATATATAAATGCTAGAGATACAAGGATATATATACACACACAAATATATATATACACAAATATATAAAAATATAAAATATATATATATATGTATATATATATATATATAAATAGCCTTCACTCTCAAAATACCACTAAAATACAAAAGGAACAGTTATTTGAAGATAAAGTTTGGACAAAGCACTGCTATACTTAGCACAAGAGAGGTAAAAAAAAGTAGTGTTGTGGGAAGAGATCAATTGCTTGCAACTGGATTCATGAAGGGTTTAAACTAATGGTTGTTGGGTCTATACAATCATATCTGTTGTTGCTGATGTTTTTTAAGTAAAGCTCATACTTTATTCAGATTACTGTGACTTTTGTTGTTTAAATCAAAGAAGGTTCATGAAAACATTATAGCCCTTATATAATACTGTATTTGTTTGTGTGCCTGTCTTTCCATCAAAGTATGAGATCCTACTGACTGTATTCACATTTTCCTACCCATGTTTTTACAATTTTATTATTTTTTAATTTTTTTATTATTTTTAAGTGAATAAGTAAATGATTGTCTGTTGGGGAAAAGAAAACCGAGCAGGAGGGTAAGAAACTTGGACAGATTTTGGTCTTCACAATTTTCCCTAGTTCCTAAGCTGGTCCTATAACCAAACATGTTTGCATTCTAACACTGGCCCATATTGAATCAGGGAATGTTTGTTGGAAGCTCATTTAAGGTGAAGGTACTTTGGCTTTTTTTTTCTTTTTTTTTTTAATTAATACTGTTAAATCCCTGGTGAAGATAGAAACGCGCGAGGGGCCACAATAGATGACAAAAGCTGCAGAGAAAGGCATGAAGAGAGAAATGAATTAGAAAGTTGGTGCTGAAGATTCAAAGTGAGAAAATAGATACATGCTGGTGAGTAAACTCTTCCCACTCTCTTTGATGTCATTCCGAGATTCACAGAGAGTAGTGTAAAAGGGATTTCCAGGCAGAGTGAGACAAGAAGTTGAGTCATAGCACATTAAAATTGAGAGCAGTAACAATTATCACCAAATAGGAATGTTTTCTTCTATTTCTTCTGTCTACATCTTTGTATTTCTAATTAAAAATTTCCCTAAATTGCCAGACGCGGTGGCTCATGCCTGTGATCCCAGCACTTTGGGCGGCCGAGGTGGGTGGATCATGAGGTCAGGAGTTTGAGACCAGCCAGACCAACGTAGAGAAACCCCATCTCTACTAAAAATACAAAATTAGCCGGGCATGGTGGCGCATGCCTGTAATCCCAGCTAGTAGGGAGGCTGAGGCAGGAGAATCGCTTGAACCTGGGAAGTGGAGGTTGCAGTGAGCCGAGATCATCGTGCCATTGTACTCCAGCCTGGACAACAAGAGTGAAACTCCGTCTCAAAAAAAAAAAAAAAAAAAATTCCCTAAATTTCAAAGCATATCTTAATTCTTAAGACAATAAGATGTCACCATTTTGTATTAAAAGAAAGAAAAAAGATCACATTGAACCCATTCTAAATTTTTTTTCAATAAATTTTCCACTTGAACATGGAAACATTAAACCTTGAAATAGAATTGAAAAGGCTATCCTTTAAGCTAGCCAGTGTCAATTATGTTTCTTTGATTACATTCAAATAGAAATTCACTTCATTTGTCTTGGAAAAAAAAAAAGATGCATTGGATAACTATGGGATGGCTGTACACACACTCAAAGAAAAAGCTGAATAACTGGACCTTCTAAAGGGTGGGTCATAGTGTAGTTCCAAAAGTAGATCATAGTGTAGTTTTGAAATTTTGGGTGGCAAGAAGAAACAATTAGATTCTTTAGGGCATTACTGTTGAGAAAAATCAGACTTCACCCCTTTTTAAAAAGGTTTTTAAATTTGAAATAATTTTAGACCTGCAGAAAATTTACAAAAATAGCACAGAGAATTCTCATACAGCCCTTATTTATAACCCTTAACTGTGTTGCAACTATCAAAATCTGGAAATTAACATCGGGGAAATACTATTAATAGATGCATGTGAATTGTCTTTTATCCCTTTCTTACGTGAAGGTAGAATACTGTAGATACTTGTTTTTTTTAATTTAGTAGTATATCCTAAAAATCCTTATCAGTTTATAGAGATTGTCTTCATTCTTTTATTATAGCTGCACAGTACTCCATTGAGTGGAAATGCTAGTTTATTCAACCACTTTCCTATTTGTAAATATTTAGCTAGTTTCAATATTTTGAAAATTTGCAAGTAATGTATCAATGAATGATGCATATTTGCATATGTATTTCTGCATCATTGGACGTGTCTTCAGGGTGAATTCCAAAAACTGATTGTTGGGCTGAAAGGTAATTGCTTAGGTAGTTTGCTAGGTGTTGCTAAATATCCCTCTAGAAGGGCTGTACCACTTTGCATTCCTACCAGTAATGCGTGAGAGTAATTTTTTCCCCCAGAGCCCCAATGACAGAATGTTCTGTTGTGTTTCTAATTTTTTTTCCAGTCTGATCAGTGAAAAATGGTACCTTAGTATTGTCTTATTTGCAATTCTCTAATTACAAGTGACTGAACAGTTTTTCCTGTTTGAAAACATTTTTTGTATCATTTTTATGAGAATGGTTCAAATATTTTTGACATTTTCCTTTGTGTTTTATTTTTCTCCCTCAATTTTAAGGGTTTTATATATGCTAGAGATTTTAGTCATTTGTGGTATATGTTTTGATAAATTCTTCCAGTTTATTAAATTCCTTAAGACTTAGTGGGTTTTTATGTGTATGCAAACTAAAATAAAAATTATATATTGTCATATTCACCAATCTTGGGTTTTACTTCTAACTCTTCCATTTATTTATTGTTAACTTTGTTATTTGAACTCTCTAAAATTATTAGAACCAATTACCCAACATCCTCCAGTTTTTGTAACTCCTAGTCTCACCGTTACTCAGTGGGCAGAGTTTTATAAATCATGTGTAGAGTTAGATACCTATCATAGGCTATGTTCCTTGAAAAAGTCAACCCTGAGATAAGAACTTGAATCTAAGTAGTTTATTTGGGGCAGGGGATGCTCTTAAGAAGCGATGATAGGGAAGTAGAGAAACGAAACAGGGAAGAGCAAGAAGTCGATACAAAATGCATTTAGGAGCAAGTTAACTCTGAATTAACATGCATATTTTGCACATGAGGACATTGATACCATGCATTGAATAGACTTGCTTAAAGGGAAGTTTAAGAATAGATTCTGTAATTGTTCAATCTAAGCAAAAAATGTTCTCTGCACACCAAGCTGCCGTCCTCCACGTTAGTGAGGAAGAGAAGGATCTGCAGAGTACATGGTCCATAAACACTAGAATGAGAGTTCTCAACTTAGAAAAGAGGCTAGCACCATAGGAGGTACTGAAAAATGTTGAATTAGTATTGAATGATTCATGTACACATGAAAACTACAAAACACTTGATCTTCAGGGCACCAAAAACAGGTGGAAATTGCAGGCCGGTAGCTCATATGCTGGTTGATATCTGTACCACCTGGGCAAACCACTTCTAAAGCTTCCTGCTCTCCCTATACCTAGATTTTTTTCACTTCTGTTTAATGCCCTCCCTTTTGCCCCAAAAGACAAATCCCTTGCTGTCAAATGGTAACAAAAGCTTTGTTGGAGACGTGGGGTTAAGCTAAGATTACTAATCAGATAAGTGGTTTAGGATTTGCTCAACTGGTTGTTTTGAATATTTATTAGACCAAGGAAACTCTCTTAAAAACATCCTGAGGATTAGGCCCTGCAGCAAAATTCATCTACATTTCTTTGTTGATTCTTCTATACCTCCAAAGAGCATGTAATGGGGCAGGAAACATGGTTGTGGACAAGGGGGCAGAAGTAACCAAATAATTGTGAAATTTAAGCTACAGATTTTTTACTCCCTCCTGAGGTTTTAATGGCCACCTTAAGTACACAAACCTATGTAGCAACTCTCCAGTCATTAAAATTGCCTCTTCTCACTTGTTTGGGCACTTTACTTGTCCACTGCTTACTGGGGAATGAATGCAACTAGAAATGCAGACGCTCTGTGCAGCGAGATAATACATTGAAATACTGAATCCACACTTCCTCGTGTATGATCCTTTCCCCAGGTAGTCAGAAGCATGCACATTGCCTGGAGAATTAAACTGTTGTGGCAGGAATGCAGAGAGAAAGAGACAAGGTTTAGTTTTTGACTTCCAAATTGGCTCTCCAAGCCCACATCAGACACAATAGTTATCACCAGGAGACTGCTGAACACTATTAGTCTCCCGTGCCAGGGAACAGTGTGGGATACAAGCCAAGGCTTGCAGGCCATCAATGCCATTTGAGCAAGCTCATCGTGTTCCCAGTGCTAGAGAGCCTCATTAACAGTTCTTGTCAGTGGCAGGTGACTTTTCCATCCTAACATCAAAAACTGCCTACACTTACCCAGGTGGTGCCCACTGTGCTTGAAGACTTTGAGGGCACCTATTTGAATAGCCTAATGTAGACAGCCCCTCCTTTTCTCACTCCCCTTTTTAATTGCCTAGGATATTTGTACATCAAATGCTCAAGAAAGAATGCAGTGCACAATAAAATCCAAAGATTTAATAATGCTGTAATAAGAATGGTACATGACTTGCAGCAGTGGTGAAACTCTCAACGTCTATGTTAGAATGCTTTTAAAAATACATTTGGGGGAAAAAAACACATTCTAAAAACCTTGGCTTTTCAAATTCTGATGATTTCGAATAGAGAAGTTTTTCACTGGGTATATGTGCGGGCATAAGGCTGTAGCAATGTCTGGAAAAGAAGTCAAGCATTTAGCATTTCTAATACATTCACCTGAATGGATTCTTCACATTAGCTGTCTCTCACCTCCAAATAAAAGCCAAAATCTTTACAAAGGATTTCCAAGCTGTAGCTCATTGGCTGATGTACTCTGTCCCTGGACCCTCTTCCTTATCTCTCTGATCTCATCTACTTTCTGCTTACTTGCTTTACTCAGGCCACACTGGCTTTCCTTCTGATCAAGTGCCCATCTATTGGTGCTTCTGAAGTGTATCCTCAAAACTTCTGTAGTTGCCATTCTATGGGCATGGAACTATCTCCCCCACACACTGTTGCATGGCTTGCTCTTTTACTATCTGCAGTTGTCTCTATTTTGGTTTCCAAAGGTATCCAGGTTCTAATCCCCAGAACCTGTGAATAATACTTTATAAGGCAAAGGGGATTTTTCAGATGTGATTAAGTTAAGGATTTTAAGATGAAGAGAGTAGCCTAGATTACTCAGGTGTGCCCGGGGTTGCAATGATTAGCGTGCTTTTTCAAGGAAGGCAGAGGGAGATACGATGCAGAGGAAGGTAACATGACTACTGAAGCACCATGCTACGTTGCTGGCCCTGGAGATGGAGGAGAGTCCTGAGCCAAGGAGTGCAGCTCTAGAAACTGGAACCGGTAAGAAAATGAATTCTCCCCCAGTGCCTCCAGAACCAAGTACAGTCCTGCCTATACCTTGATTTTCTCCTAGGGAAACTGGTTTCAGACTTCTAATATCCAGAACTAGAAGAGAATAATTGTGTGTTGCTTTAAGTCACGAAGTGTGTGAGAATTTGCTAAAACAGCAATAGTAAACCAATACACCAATATTTGCTCATATATCAGCTTGTCAGTGAGTCCTTCTCTCAAAACTTTCCTCAAAATTGCAATCCACTCTACTGTATTTCTCTGTGTTTTAAATTTTCTCAGTGGCTTTTTTTCATCATATTAAATAATTTATCGTTTTCTCTTGTTTCCCTTTTTCCGCCAGTGAAGTATGTTGCATGGGAGTTGACTTGTTTGGTTAGTAATTGTGGGAAATAATTTACTCAGCAAATTAGGTGGAACAAATGGACATCTCTTAGCAGAGGGGGTGTGAAAAAGGAAAGGAATACAGGACAGGAAGTCATGGAAAATATACTGGATTGTGAACTCAAGAATGTGCATGTTTTGAATATCCTGTAATAAGAGAGAGCTTACTTACAGGAGGGTATAAAAAATCTTTTGGATGTAGCGTACGGAGATGGAACTGGTGAGAGGTGAGCTAGTGCTCCAAATAAGGGTTCCTACTTTTCCTTCTCTATTTTGCAAGGACTTCCGGAAGAGAGAACAGACTAATGTGGGAAAGATTAAGATAAATCCTTTGGGGACAAAAACAAAACAAGTAAAATAAATCTTGATAACTTCACTTTTTTTTTTTTCATGAGAATGTGACAGTAGAAACACACAATTTCTTTAATGTCGAGTCCAAGCATACAAGCTTTATTTTGAAGTAGCAGAAGGAGGGAAAAAAATGTATTACATTAAGGTCTGGCACAGAATCCCTCCTAGGGAGACAGGAGCCCTATTCAGTCATAAATATCAGGATATGGCCCCTTGGGCATGAGCAGATGGTTTCTAATAAAGGGCTAGCTCAACTTTTCTGCAGCAGGAATTGTCTGAAACCTCGGGTGGGAGATACGGCTAAGTGAGCTTGGTCTGAGGAGAAAAAGGGACAGCAACATGATGCAAGTCTGTGATTGTAGTAGGAAAATTACCACCACAAATACGCTAGGTCACTCTGAAGGCCAGGTGTGTCCAATAGTCAATGTTAGGTTGGTTGTCCTGCGTAGCTAAATAAATTTACCTGTCACCTCCTCTCCAATTTTTTTTTTTTTTTTTTTGAGACGGAGTTTTGCTCTGTCGCCCAGGCTGGAGTGCAGTGGCCGGATCTCAGCTCACTGCAACCTCCGCCTCCTGGGTTCACGCCATTCTCCTGCCTCAGCCTCCCCAGTAGCTGGGACTACAGGCGCCAGCCACCATGCCTGGCTAATTTTTTAAAATATTTTTAGTAGAGACGGGGTTTCACTGTGTTAGCCATATGGTCTCCATCTGCTGACCTCGTGATCCGCCCGCCTCCGCCTCCTAAAGTGCTGGGATTACAGGCGTGAGCCGCCGCACCTGGCCCCCTCCTCTGTAAATTCTTACGTACAATCTGATATGCACGTAGCCTTGAGTTGGAGAAATTTGGAAGATAAAGGCATCTGAGTATGATTCAGCTGGGCAGTGGGGACTGCACACATAGGAACTGTCACTTGGAGATGGAGAATGAAGCTCAACCGACCTGGAGAAATGCAAACTTGCCCACCCTATCTCTACACAAATAATCATAAGGAATTTGAAGAATTCAAGCCAATTTTATGCAAATATTAAATATATTACCACCACAGCCAGCTGGAGAAATTAAGTCCATCCAGGAGGCAAATGTTTGGATTACAAATTTAACAGGAAATATTTCTATTATATTTCTTTATTCCTTTTCTCTCCCTCTTTCTCCCCTTGGCACCAAAAAATTTCAGGCCTGTATAGGAAGACATACCTGGAGTGAAAGTCAAAAGGATTATGAAATCTTGCATTGGATATTGTAGTCGACATTTTTCCTTTGGACGTTTCTTCTTAAAAACTAAGCTCTGGGACATTGTTGTGGGTTGTTTTCTTTCTTTCTTTCTGTGGCTCTGTGCACATGCTGTTGCTTTTGTATTTATTAGCAGTGTGTTCTCTGACACCTATATCAATCAGAACCTTCCTTGCAAAACAGAGCCGATGTGGAAAAGATCTGGAGATCTGTACTGGAGTCTTGCTTTGAGATGGTCTTGGAAATCAAACAAGAAATGCAAACCCTATTATTAATCAAAATGGGCTCAAAGGAGATTTGTCTGACAGCACTGCAGAGAGCAGTAATAAAATTAAATAAGTGTCTGTGAGTAGTTACACTGGAAAAAAATGTTTCTTTACTTGTAAGAGGACGGATAAATGGTAAAGCACATTAAGGTTTGAAAGCTTCTTTTGGAGGAGGGCTGTCAGTGGCCATTTACATACTTCAGCTGGGCGCCAGAGTCTTCTGTGCATCCTAATAGCTCCTCTGCTGTGCCTGCCAGGACTGTCATTCAGAGATCATAAAATAAGCAAAGAGTCAGCATCTCTTCATGGTTTCAGATCAGAGGCTAAACATTTTTACAAGCAATGGGACTAACTATCATGCCTGGAATTTGGAACATAGGTGGTTTTGGCACTTTTGAGTCTTTCATTGGTTCATTCATTTGGCCAACAGATTCTTACTGAATTCATGGTAGGTGCACCCTATGGCATGATACAAAAATGATTTAGAAACATATTCTCACCTAAAGAATTTTCCATTTTAAATGAGTGAAAAGGCATGTACAAAGATAGTAAAAATAATATAGGCCAAGAGTGTAAATGCTGTGAAAATGTTACTTTAAGTACTTCACTGTCCTTATTTTGTCCTTCAGGAATGGCAATGGATGAGGCACTATAGGTAAGAGTGCCTTATCAATACTTCTTACCTCTAATTCTTCACCCCTTACTTACTGTTCAACTCACTATCATCTGATATTCACCCCCACTAACCTGTAGAAATGGTCTTTGCAAATATCACCAGTGACATCCTACTGTTGAAAAGTTTAATAAATGTTCAGTCTTCAAGCAACTTGGTATTCATACATCCTTTCACTTCTTCCTTTATATCCTATTCACTAAGATGGAGCAATACTCACATCGAGAAACTGAATTTAGCTCAAACTTCTAAGACAGACCTTTCCTGGCTTGCCTCCTGCCTTGCTGACTTCCTTTTCCTTGGTCTTCTCTTGCTCCTCTTCCTCTGCCTACACCATCAATGGGGATGTCTCCAAGGTTTTATCCTGGCCTATTTTTCTACTTTTTTGTTAACCCCCTGTCCTTGTAAAACCATACACATAAACACAGCTCTTATCAGCTTTTCGTTGTTGACTCCCAAATTTCTATCTTTAATTACAACATTTTGTGGGGGGTGCTCTTTATATAAAAGTGACTATGTGACTTTTGACTATAAGACTTGTCACAAAAGTGACAGTGACTATGACTTCTTGGAAATTTCTCAGGCATTCCAAACTTATATTTCTGAAATTAAATTTATTAAATACATTCCTATTTCCCAAAGTCAGTCCTCATCCTGTCTTCTTTATCTCAGAATAGTTCTATAGTATAATGGTGTTCAGTGGCTCAAGCCAGAAACCTAGGGGTCACCCTTTCTTCCTTCTGCTGCTTGACATTTTCCAAATTCTTAACTGAACTCACCTCTTCATCTACAAAGTTAACTGTGTCACCCGTTATATTTTACCTACACTATTAAAATAGCCTTCTATTTAGTCTTTCTATTTTTTAGCATGTCTTCCAATCCATCCTCCATACTGGTAGCATAATTATCTTTGAGCAATTAAAGATAGTTGAAGACAATGTGACTGTCTATGTCCCTATCTGCCAATATTCTCAAAAAATGGCACACATCAACAAAGAGGGAAAAATAAAACTTCACCAAAGCCACACTGTCAGCATAATTTAGAGAAAAAGAAAGCTAAACTACACCTGAGAAAACAAACTGCAAACTCAGCCCAGGATCTCTCACACTACCTTGTATCCCCTCTGACAGGAAGGTCTTCAGTGAGAAAAGGGGGCATGTGCCATTGACAGAGAAAGAAGAGGGACCCAGGATTGGCCTAGAGTTGATCTAAAACTACCACCAGAAAGACCAGGTTACCGTAGCAGGTCTGGAAATACTAAGTGTGTCTGGTAGGTAAGAACATGAACCACTGGAAGGAATTTAAACATAGGTAGAATTTGAAAGTGCTCTTAGAGTCTTTTGTTGAAAGGCATAGGTTCTGAGGAGGAAATGAAAGGCAAAAAGAAGGAAGGGAGAAAGTGCCAGCTGGCAATTCGGTGGTAAAGGGGGAATAAGCAAAAGGAAAAATAAGAGACAATCAAAACATCAGAGGACACACAACTCTACTCTCCAACCTAAGGAAACAAATTCACCAAGCAGACATGTTTTTGTCCTGCCTAGAAGCCAGACTCACAGTTGCCTACGTGTTAACAGCTACACTCAGCATGACATTTCGAGACTCCCCACAACCTGCTATTTCCTACCTCTTCATGACACATGAATCTCTTCAGGTTTTCTCAAAGGTAAGGCCTTGGTGGGATTACCACATTCCAGGAGCTTATTTCCACTTAGATGGCTTAGAGTTACATTTTAAGCCCCTCTTTATATAATTAGGTGTGGCTAGAGTCATAGGTATATTGAATCTCTTCATTCAAATTCATAAAACACTATTGGACAAAGTAATCAGAATACCAAGTAATTATACTGGTTGCAGGCAATAACAAATTGTATTATTTTTATTGGTGAATCTATATGAAGATCAAGTTACAAAGTTGTATATAGAAATGGTGAGACCAGCCGGGCATGGTAGCTCACGCTTATAATCCCAGCATTTCGGGAGGCCGAGGCGGACAGATCACCTCCTGAGGTCAGGAGTTCAAGACCAGCCTGGCCAACATGGTGAAACCCCGTCTCTACTAAAAATACAAACATTAGCTGGGTGTGGTGGCCGGTGCCTGTAATCCCAGCTACTCAGGAGGGTGAGGCAAGAGAATAGCTTGAACCTAGGAGGCGGTGGTTGCAGTGAGCCCAGATAGTGCCACTGCACTCCAGTCTGAGTGACAGAACGAGACTCCATCGGGAAAAATAAAAAATAAAAATCAGAGTAAGAGGAGCATTTCTTGGATTATTTCAGTGATTTGTGATGTCAAAATGTGGCATAAGCAGATTCATCTACCTCTAATACTGCAAAATTAACTAGATGCTTGTATTAATGGGTCAGGATGTCCTCTTCCCTGGATACAGTTGAAGTCCAACTCTCAACATCTGTCTCTTGGGACACCCATTTTAGAGCTGCAATTCAGAGCATCTTCCTATTGCACCTCAGTACATGACTTGAAAATTATTAGTCAAATTATTGTTAGTCAAAATTATCCCCAAAATTTGTAAATGAGCTCATAGAGTACAATGATTTTGAATATGTGCATATATAAACACTACTGTAGTAGTAAAGTATAAATACAACAAAGAATATATGTACAAAATATAAATTTGCAATACCATCTTTTGATGACTCATATTTAGTTGCTTTCACTATGAGAGGCATGCCAGAACTGAGAGCTACTGAGGGTTCTACAGATTCATATCTCTCGTTTGAGACTCCCTGTGGGCTCATCCTCATTGAATAGAATGATGAGCAAAACCACCAGAACTATTTAAATTATTTTGTTTCTCACTAAAGGAATATAATAAAATCTGTGTATACTCAATGTACACAGGCTGTCATCAAATATATATTTCCTTAAATAAGTCTGCTATGGCAGTTATTCAACAAAAGTTGGAGAAGGAACAGATAAACAGATAGATGGATGCGTATAGTTATATTCTCTGTGGAAGTGCACAGTGGAAAAACCTACACTTCGAATTTGCATAGAAATGGATTGCAGTCCAGGCTTCCTATCACTTAAGAACTGTATGGCTCTTGAGTCCTTTAAGCTCTAAGTATCTGCGAAGTGAAAACATGAGTATATTACAGACACTGGCAGATATTAAATCACATATATGTTAATTATGAGCTAGACTTATCCCGTCTCTTGGGAGTCTTATCAGAAGATTTACTCACAATTTGCTAAGTTATTTTATGGTACTCTAAAATAATAAACATTTTCATGAATCAGGACAGAAAAATGTGATTGGAAATCAAAAATGAATTTGGCTTTATAATAGTTTGAAATAAAGTGAGCATTCATATGAATTTTAAAAAGGCTTTTTTCTATTTAGTTCTGTAGAATAAAGATAATTACTGCATTTATTTTTAAATCATTTGTGAAGGTTGAGATGTTGGGTATAAGTAGCCTCCTAAAATAAAGGATGATGTCAACACTAGAAGTGAGGAGAAAAAAAAATACATGCATCCATTGAGTCAAATCGTCAACTTGGGTTGTGGGTTGTAGAGAAGCTAAATTTTCTTCACGTTTTTGTGACTTTCAGCTATATGATAACATTTAGATTTTTATGGTATATATACAAATTAACTGATACAATGTATGTTTTTTTTCCGAATGAACTCTAACTGATAAGTATCAGGAGGTCTATCTGTGAATCTCTTGAAATTGTAAAATTTTTGTATGAACATGCATGTGTATTTTTCAGAGACAGAACAAGTCCACCTGTACATTCATTTTCAGCTGCACTTCTCATCAGATTCTCACAACTATCCCTTAGCCAAAACCATTTAAGAACCTTTGCTGCTGATAGAGGTAGGAAAAGTCTGTCAAGATATGTCAGTGCCTTGGGGAAAAGACTATTCGGCAGAAAAACACCATATGTGCTTTAGAAGGCAGTGAATGAGTGGGAGCTTTTATTTCAGATGGTCAGGCAAAAAGTAAACACAAACAGACTCATTAGACTAACGGTGTTGTCACTGAGAATTAACATATATAGGGTACCTGATAAAGTCTGGATTATTCCTTGTAGAGGATAATGAATCATGAGGAAATAAAATTTCAAGCTCCAAGAAAAAGAACTAATTAGGTGATATGTTCTTAGACCAAATGATGGAAGGTTGAGGGAAGGCATCAGAGTCCTTCACACCGAAAATGTGTGACAGTATTTGCTATTGGACTAGTCACAAGGACAGACTTGGACAATTTGCAGTACTCTACCAAGGAATGGATTTTATACAACAGATGAATCAAACATAACCTATTTGTTCCTGAGTTTTTGTTTGTTTTACTTCATGTGGAAAGTTCTTATTGATCTAATAGCATTGTAAAATACTTGTTATTTAATGATTTTAAAAATATTATTTAACAACATTTTGTAGACACCAAAAGCTTAACTGCAGATCATTTGTATCTAGTTTTATTATAATATTAACAGAGCTAACATTTATTTGCTTCATGTTCTTACTCGTATAAACGGTAGAGTTTATATATCATCAGACTGAATCCGTAAGAAAAGCCCTTATGTAATATATGCCATTATTACACTACTTTTAGGAAATAGGAAACTGAGGCCAAGAATAATTGCCTAAGATGACAACACACCTAGGTCTGCGTGTTGCTGAAACCCATTCTCCTATATTTTCAGCAGTGTATTTCCATTTTAAGCATTAAAACAGAATTAGCATTAAGAGAACCTGGCATCATTTTCTGCCTGGAAGCAGTGATTCAGGATAATACACACTGCATAAAAGAATAAAAACATTGATTATGATTTGCATCAGACCTCAAAAACATAGCAAAGAGAAAACAGCAAAGGGAAAGAGAAAGAAAAGTAAATGCTGGCCAAAATAGAGGAAGGCAAATCAGAAACCAGAGACCAAAGACTTTCAAAGAACAGGAACACCTCTCTCCTTCAATCTCTACCAGCACAGGTGCTTGTACTGAACTATGTAAAAAACTGTCAAGAATTAAGGACCCATATTCTATTACCGTCTCTTCTAATGTGTTTGAGAATTATTCTAGAATTCAAGAAAACTTTTCCTTTCCTGTAAGTGTAGTTTTCTGTAGTTTCCTAGCTTTGGATCTTTCATTTAGTAAATCAATTTTTTAATTCACATATAAACTGTCCAATCTACGATTTTTAACTACTGGCTTAAGCTTTTTTCTGTGTATTTTGTCTGACTTTTTAAATTCATTTCCTTTAACATTTAATCAGTTCCAAGGGGAATAAAGAAATTTTCATTTTCCAGAATCATAAGTAATTTCTTTTTAAATGTGATTGTATATTTTAAATAATAGAAACTAATGTCTCTGGCAATTGTCTAACAATAATAATTGTAGCCTCCTAGTGCTGACAATGTATCCGGCACTGTGCTAAGATATTAAGAGGTATTAACTCATTTAATCTTCACAATAATCCTGTGAAGAATATTGTGGCAGAGATAGCTGGCTGCCTACCAATCTATTTCTCCTTCATTCCTTATGACCAAAATGTTATGCAAAGTGACATAGACTCCATTTGCAGGTGTATCTTCGAGCTTTTGCAGTCATTTGACTGAGTACTGGCCAATGCGATGTGCACAGAACAGTTGTGTGGGACTTAGATTGTTGGGAATTATTTCCTTTGAACCTACCCCCCACCCCACTTTGTCCTTTTTGCTATCTGAAATGCCGGCATGATGCATGGTGGCTTGAGGATGGAATCCAGTACTGAGCATGGGGAAGCAGAAACACAGAAGTAGCCTGGGTCCTGGATGATTTCCTGGAGCCACCTTGCCAGCTTGGACTGCTTAGATCTGTACTTTGTTGATGAGAAAGACCAAACCATATATGTTTAAGCCACTTTTATTTTGGATAATTTATGCTACTCCACAGAAAATCCTTAACTGTGACACAGGTATAGCTACTTTATTTTATAAATGAAGTCTCTTGCAGCTTAACCATGTTAGGTAACTTTTATTACAGCTAGTAATTGTCAGTGTTTGGATTCAAACTGGGATCTGACTCTAGAATGCAGTAATTTACTAGTAGATTAAGATTAATATATTGATAGAGTAATTTTATTGTGAATATCTAAATTATGTGGCATGAAACATAATTTTTTTAAATTATACTTTAAGTTCTAGGGCACATGTGTATAACGTGCAGGTTTGTTACATATGTATACATGTGCCATGTTGGTGTACTGCACCCATTAACTCATCATTTACATTAGGTATATCCCCTAATGCTATCCCTCCCCCCTCCCCACAATAGGCTCTGGTAAGTGATGTTCCCCTTCCTGTGTCCAAGTATTCTCATTGTTCAATTCTCACCTCTGGGTGAGAACATGCAGTGTTTGGTTTTCTGTCCTTGTGATAGTTTGGTCAGAATGATGGTTTCCAGCTTCATCCATGTCCCTGCAGAGGACATAAATTCAACCTTTTGAATGGCTGCATAGTATTCCATAGTGTATATGTGCCACATTTTCTTAATCCAGTCTATCATTGATGGACATTTGGGTTGGGTCCAAGTCTTTGCTATTGTGAATAGTGCCACAATAAACATGTGCATGTGTCTTTATAGCAGCATGATTTATAATCCTTTGGGTATATACCCAGTAATGGGATAGCTGGATCAAATGGTGTTTCTAGTTCTAGATCCTTGAGGAATCGCCACACTGTCTTCCACAATGGTTGAACTAGTTTACAGTCCCACCAACAGTGTAAAAGTTTTCCTATCTCTGCACATCCTCTCCAGCACCTGTTGTTTCCTGACTTTTTAATGATTGCCATTCTAACTGGTGTGAGATGGTATCTCATTGTGGTTTTGATTTGCATTTCTCTGGCCAGTGATGATGAGCATCTTTTCATGTGTCTGTTGGCTGCATAAATGTCTTCTTTTGAGAAGCATCTGTTCATATTCTTTGCCCACTTTTTGATGGGGTTGTTTGATTTTTTTCCTGTAAATTTGTTTAAGTTCTTTGTAGATTCTGGATATTAGCCCTTTGGCAGATGGGTAGATTGCAAAAATTTTCTCCCATTCTATAGGTTACCTATTCACTCTGATGGTACTTCCTTTTGCTGTGCAGAAGCTCTTTAGTTTAATTAGATCCCATTTGTCAACTTTGGCTTTTGTTGCCATTGCTTTTGGTGTTTTAGTCATGAAGTCCTTGTCCATGCCTCTGTCCTGAATGGTATTGCCTAGGTTTTCTTCTAGGGTTTTTATGGTTTTAGGTCTAACATTTAAGTCTTTAATCCATCTTGAATTATTTTTTGTGTAAGGTGTAAGGAAGGGATCTAGCTTCAGCTTTCTATATATGGCTAGCTGGTTTTCCCAGCACCATTTGTTAAATAGGAAATCCTTTCCCCATTTCTTGTTTTTGTCAGGTTTGTCAAAGATCAGATGGTTGTAGATGTGTGGTATTATTTCTGAGGGCTCTGTTCTGTCCCATTCCTCTATATCTCTGTTTTGGTACAGTACCATGCTGTTTTGGTTACTGTAGCCTTGTAGTATAGTTTGAAGTCAGGTAGCATGATGCCTACAAGTTTATTCTTTTGGCTTAGGATTGTCTTGGCAATGCAGGCTCTTTTTTGGTTCCATATGAACTTTAAAGTAGTTTTTTTTCCAATTCTGTGAAGAAAGTCACTGGTAGCTTGATGGGGATGGCATTGAATCTATAAATTACTTTGGGCAGTATGGCCATTTTCATGATACTGATTCTTCCTATCCATAAACATGGAATGTTCTTCCATTTGTTTGAGTCCTCTTTTATTTCATTGAGCAGTGGTTTGTAGCTCTCCTTGAAGAGGTCCTTCACATCCCTTGTAAGTTGGATTCCTAGATATTTTATTCTCTTTGAAGCAATTGTGAATGGGAGTTCACACATGATTTGGCTCTCTGTTTGTCTGTTATTGGTATGTAGGAATGCTTGTGATTTTTGCACGTTGATTTTGCAACCTGAGACTTTCCTGAAGTTGGTTATCAGCTTAAGGAAATTTTGGGCTGAGACAATGGGGTTTTCTAAATATACAATCATGTCATCTGCAAACAAGGACAATTTGACTTCCTCTTTTCCTATTTGAATATCTTTTATTTCTTTCTCCTGCCTGATTGCCCTGGCCAGAACTTCCAACACTATGTTGAATAGGAGTGGTGAGAGAGGGCATCCTTGTCTTGTACCAGTTTTCAAAGGGAATGCTTTCCTCCCCCCCTCCCTTCAGTATGATATTGGCTGTGGGTTTATCATAAATAGCTCTTATTATTTTGAGATCCATTCTATCAATATCTACTTTATTGAGAGTTTTTAGCATGAAGGCTGTTGAATTTTGTCAAAGACCTTTTCTGCATCTATAGAGATAATTGTGTGGTTTTTGTCTTTGGTTCTGTTTATATGCTGGATTACGTTTATTGATTTGCATATGTTGAACCAGCCTTGCATGCCAGTGATGAAGCCAACTTGATTGTGGTGGATAAGCTTTTTGATGTGCTGCTGGATTCAGTTTGCCAGTATTTTATTGGGGATGTTTGCATCAATGTTGATCAGTGATATTGGTCTAAAATTCTCTTTTGTTGTTGTGTCTCTGCCAGGCTTTGGTATCAGGATGATGCCTTATAAAATGAGTTAGGGAGGATTCCCTCTTTTTCTATTGATTGGAATAGTTTCAAAATGAATGGTACCAACTCCTCCTGTACCTCTGGTAGAATTCGGCTGTGAATCCATCTGGTTCTGGACTTTTTTTGGTTGGTAGGCTATTATTGCCTCAATTTCATAGCCTGTTATTGGTCTATTCAGGGATTCAGCTTCTTCCTGGTTTAGTCTTGGGAGGGTGTATATGTCCAGGAACTTATCCATTTCTTCTAGATTTTCTAGTTTATTTGCTTAGAGGTGTTTATAGTATCCTCTGATGGTAGTTTGTATTTCTGTGGGGTCAGTGGTGATATCCCCTTTATCTTTTTTTATTATGTCTATTTGATTCTTCTCTCTCTTCTTCTTCATTAGTCTTGCTAGGGGTCTATCAATTTGTTGATCTTTTCAAAAAAACAGCTCCTGGATTCATTAATTTTTTTGAAGGGATTTTTGTGTGTCTATCTCCTTCAGTTCTGCTCTGATCTTAGTTATTTCTTGCCTTCTGCTAGCTTTTGAATGTGTTTGATCTTGCTTCTCTAGTTCTTTTAATTGTGATGTTAGGGTGTTGATTTTAGATCTTTCCTGCTTTCTCTTGTGGGCATTTAGTGCTATAAATTTCCCTCTACACACTGCTTTGAATGTGCCCCAGAGATTCTGGTATGTTGTGTCTTTGTTCTCATTGGTTTCAAAGAACATCTGTATTTCTGCCATCATTTTGTTATGTACCCAGTAGTCATTTGGGAGCAAGTTGTTCGGTTTCCGTGTAGTTGTGTGGTTTCGAGTGAGTTTCTTAATCCTGAGTTCTAATTTGATTGCACTGTGGTCTGAGAGACAGTTTGTTACAGTTTCTTTTCTTTTACATTTGCTGAGGAGTGCTTTACTTCCAACAATGTGGTCAGTTTTGGAATAAGTGCGATGCGGTGCTGAGAAGAATGTTTATTCTGTTGATTTGGGGTGGAGAGTTCCGTAGATGTCTATTAGGTCTGTTTGGTGCAGAGGTGAGTTCAAGTCCTAGATATCCTTGTTAACTTTCTGTCTCATTGATCTGTCTAATTTGACAGTGTGGTGTTAAAGTCTCCCATTATTATTTGTTGGAGTCTAAGTCTCTTTGTAGGTCTCTAAGGACTGACTTCATGAATCTGGGTGCTCCTATATTGGGTGCATATATATTTAGGATAGTTAGCTCTTCTTGTTGAATTGATCCATAATGGATGTTGAATTGATCCATTATGTAACAGCCTTCTTTGTCTCTTTTGATCTTTGTTGATTTAAAGTCTGTTTTATCAGAGACTAGGATTGCAACCCCTGTTTTTTTGTTTTGTTTTGTTTTCCATTTGCTTGGTAGATGTTCCTTCATCCCTTTATTTTGAGCCTATGTGTGTCTCTGTACATGAGATGGATCTCCTAAATACAGCACACTGATGGGTCTTGACTCTTTATCCAATTTACCATTCTGTGTCTTTTAATTGGAGCATTTGGCTCATTTACAATTAAGGTTAATATTGTTATGTGTGAATTTGATCCTGTCATTATGATGTTAGCTGGTTATTTTGCCAGTTAGTTGATGCAGTTTCTTCCTAGCATTGATGGTCTTTGCAATTTGGCATGTTTCTGCAGTGGCTGGTACCAGTTGTTCCTTTCCATGTTTAGTGCTTCCTTCAGGAGCTGTAAGGCAGGCCTGGTGGTGACAAAATCTCTCAGCATTTGCTTCTCTGTAAAGGATTTTATTTCTCCTTCACTTATGAAGCTTAGTTTGGCCGGATATGAAATTCTGGGTTGAAAATTCTTTTCTTTAAGAATATTGAATATTGGTCGCCTCTGTCTTCTGGCTTGTAGAGTTTGTGCCGAGAGATCTGCTGTTAGTCTGATGGGCTTCCCTTTGTGGGTAACCGGATCTTTCTCTCTGGCTGCCCTTAACATTTTTTCCTTCATTTCAACTTTGGTGAATCTGACGATTATGTGTCTTGGAGTTGCTCTTCTCGAGGAGTATCTTTGTGGCGTTCTCTGTATTTCCTGAATTTGAATGTTGGCCTGCCTTACTAGGTTGGGGAAGTTCTCCTGGATAATGTCATGCAGAGCGTTTTCCAACTTGGTTCCATTCTGCCCGTCACTTTCAGGTATACAAATCAGACATAGATTTGGTCTTTTCAAATAGCCCCATATTTCTTGAAGACTTCGTTCATTTTTTATTCTTTTTTCTCTAAACTTCTTTTCTCGCTTCATTCCATTCATTTGATCTTCAATCACTGATACCCTTTCTTCCACTTGATCAAATCGGCTACTGAAGCTTGTGCATGCATCTGATAGTTCTCGTGCCATGGTTTTCAGCTCCATCAGGTCATTTAAGGTCTTATCTATGCTGTTTATTCTAGTTAGTCATTCGTCTAATCTTGTTTCAAGGTTTTTAGCTTCTTTGCTATGGGTTCGAACATCCTCCTTTAGCTTGGAGAAGTTTGTTATTACTGATCTTCTGAAGCCTACTCTGTTAGCTCATCAAAGTCATTCTCCACCCAGCTTTGTTCCTTTGCTGGCGAGGAGCTGCATTCCTTTGGAGAAGAGGAGTTGCTCTGATTTTTGCAATTTTCAGAGCTTTTCTGCTCTGGTTTCTCCCCATCTTTGTGGTTTTATCTACCTTTGGTCTTGGTGATGGTGACCTAGAGATGGGGTTTTGGTGTGGATTCCTTTATGTTTGTTAGTTTTCCTTCTAACGGTCAGGACTCTCAGCTGCAGGTCTGTTGGAGTTTGCTGGAGGTCCACTCCAGACCCTGTTTGCCTGGGTATCACCACCACTGGTAATACCTGGTGATACCAATGTTGCTGCCTGATCCTTCCTCTGGAAACTTCGTCTCAGAGGGGCACCCAGTTTATGAGCTGTCAGTTGGCCCCTACTGGGAGGTGTCTCCCAGTTAGACTACTTGGGGTTTGGGGACCTACTTGAGGAGGCAATCTGTCTGTTCTCAAGCTCAAATACCATGCTAGGAGAACCACTGCTCTCTTCAGAGCTGTCAGACAGGGACGTTGAAGTCTGCAAAACTTTCTGCTGCCTTTTATTCAGCAATGTCCTGCCCCCAGAGGTGGAGTCTACAGAGGCAAGCAGGCCTCCTTGAGCTGAGGCGGGCTCCACCCAGTTTTAGCTTCCTGGCTGCTTTGTTTACCTACTCAAGCCTCAGCAAGGGTGGATGCCCCTACCCAGCCTCGCTGCCGCATTGCAGTTGGATCTCGGACTGCTGTGCTAGCAGTGAGCAAGGCTCCGTGGGCGTGGGACCCTCCGAGCTAGGTGTGGGATATAATCTCCTCGTGTGCTGTTTGCTAAGACAGTTGGAAAAGCACAGTAGTAGGGTGGGAGTGTCCTGATTTTCCAGGTACCATATGTCCCAGCTTCCCTTTGCTGGGAAAGGGAATTCCCTGACCCCCTGCACTTCCCAGGTAAGGTGATGCCCCACCCTGCTTGGGCTCAGACTCCGTGGGCTGCACCCACTGTCCGACAAGCGCCAGTGAGATGAACCCGGTAACTCAGTTGGAAATGCAGAAATCACCCATCTTCTGTGTTGTTCATGCTGGGAGCTGTAGACTGGAGCTGTTCCTATTTGACCATCTTGGAACCCCAAGAACAACATAATTATTTTCAGTGCAGCAATAGTAATTCATAGAGAGTTAGAGACCAGAGCTAGTCAAACTAAAGTCATAAATGTGTTTCCCCAGGGACGCATATTTATTTCTATAGCCACAGTCTAATGGTTCCTCTGGCCATTTCTTGGATACAGCTACGTGAACAGTAACCACACAGGGAGCTGGATGAGTGTGTGTACAACTTTTCATGACCAATGAGAAGTGACAGGGAATACTGCCCATGATTGACTGCATATGTGTGTACACAAAAACACCTCTATCCTAGACATGCCAATCAATTCACTTGCTACAATTCACTTTTTTTTTTTTTTTTTTACTTATCTTTCCTGACCACAGCCAAAGACATTTGCTTCAAGATACTCCCTACTCCACTTCCCTGACAAACCTCGCCTCAAGTTGATTAGGCCATTAGTGGCAACTAATAGAAGCCAAAGCCTCCATAGACCAGACTAAATCAATTAGATTCTCCATTTTAACAACAGAGACATGTGTATGTTTATGTGTAATATCCAGATTTGAAGTCATGTATATTTTAGGTCTGTAGAAAAACTTATGAGTAGCCAAAAAGAGGCTGATGGAAGAATTGAAGCAGTTATACCAAGTGATTTAAACACAGTTGTACGAATTTAATGCTCATAGCAGCACTTGTCTAATTATTTTGTTTGTTCTTAAGATTTCAAACTCACCATCACTTCTCCTATGAAGCCTTTACTATTCTCTAAAAATTATTTGGGTTCTGCATTAATATATCACCTTTGTTCAATTTTACTATTTCAAAAATTTTTTAATAATTCATTTAATGTTAATGTCTGTGCTCTGCCCTAAACTGTAAATGCCAAAAGGGCAAAGACAATTTGTCATTTATTTTATGCGCTTAGACAGTGCCTGGCACATAGATATCATTCAATATATATTTGTAGTCAACTCTGACTTAAGAAGAGCTAGTTGCCTTAATCCTGAAGGCAAGTTCCTGACATGGCCACAGTTAGACACAATCGTACTTTGGATTTTATATCTAAGTGTCCAATAAGTTATGTTTTTCATTATAATCTCACCATTTATTTCTTTGTTTTGCTTGAATACATTTGTTTCTTGAAAATGAAGAAAAGATTATTAGGGAGAATGTGGTGAAAGTAAGTGGTTAGGTGGACACAGAAGGGAAAGGCCAATAATTTAGAACAGTAGAAATTGGATCAGGTAAAATAATAAGAGATATTCAATCATTAATTGCTATATCTTCTTAAAATACCTTCAGTTATGATTCTTATGATAATATTATATCAACTTTCTATTTTGACCAGCAATTAGAATATCCCTTAACACAAAACAATTTTTTAAATTGGTGAAATTTCAAATTGAATAATGATGTAGTTTTTTTCACTGACATTTGTTTTTAATCCAAAGAGGAAGAAGTATAAGATTTGGCGTTGCCAGAAGTAAGTAAAGAAAACTTGTGGGAAGGAACGTTTTATTGAAAAGCTCATTTAGGTGTCTGGCATATTTATTAGAACCTCCGAATTGAGGAAAATAATGGTTTTAAAAACTACTGTTTAACCTGTCAACTCAAATGCACATTTCCCCTATGTTTTGTGAATTTATTTAGATGTAAGATATAAATAATAAAGATCATAAACAAATCATGATGGTAGACAGGGAATAAACAGGTTTCTGTCTAGCACTTTGGAAGGGGTGGTTGCCTAGAACAATTTAAGCGAAGAGATGCCACACCATTGCTTTCCCTGAAATCATGCTTCATAGGTGACAGATGGCACAAAATCAATAACTGATCAGAGAATAGCAATTGGCATCTTATCCTGTGGGTGGGTAGAAAAGGGTGTTTAAATTTTAAGGGAAAAACATAGTGCACAAGCAAGATTGTCATAGAAAGACTGAGAAATAAGGCTAAGGAAAAGAGCCATTTTCTTTCCATTGAATGACTAGGAAAGCAGTGAACCGAAATCTCATTTGCAGCTTGTCAGAGTTCAAGTCAAAATAATTTTATTTGGCCTCATTTCCCTAGGATGTACTGTTTAATTTCAAATTACTGCTACTGTTACTCACATATTCCCTCCTTTCTTGGGTAAATATCTATGACCATTTCTTTATGTAACTTTATGTGTGGTAGAAAAATCAAGTGCTGAGGAGACAATTGTTGTTCAAGCCTCATCTAGGTCATGATTGTTGTTTTACTAGCATTCTCATAATTTATTCATCATCAGGAGAAATAGCCTATGCTGTCATCTCTCTGTCCTTCTCATATCTCAGGCTATTCATGCTAAGCTGATGTTGTCCAGGGCCTGGATGTCTGTTGCACTGGTGCCGCTTCATCCCTTTGCAGCTTGCCTAGATCTGAGTGCTCCAGATCCACCATGGCAAAGCTTCTTCACTCTGTACTGGGTAGGCCACGAGGGTAGTTACCAGACATCAAATATAGGAGAGAATATTGAGAAACATTGAGTGAGAGATGGCCTGTGGGCTCACTCCTACATGTGTGTGTGCACATATATGAAAAGACGTGTGTGTGTGTGTGTGAATTTGAATTACCAAAAAGCACTGACATTAGTTGATGTTAACAATAAAATTCAGCAAAGCTCAGAAGCTCTTATATGAATGAGGGACAGTTTATACAAGGACCTTGCAGATGTATATGGTTAGCATAGACTTCATGAAGAGAACAATCATTACACCTGTGCGAGGCATAAATCACATTTCCAATCTAAAAACATGACAAGCAGCCAGCTGTTTGTCTGTAACATGGAGATGGGATATTCATTACGGGAACCAAGACCAGTAAAAAACAAATACAATAAAAATGTGCATGAATATGCATGCCTCTGTGTGTGTGTGTGTGTGTGTGTGTGTGTGTGTGTGTGTGTGTGAGATAGAGAGAGAGAGAGATTGAGAGAGATTTTGTTACTGCTGCTATTCCCTTTCTTCAGAGGAGTTTTTATAACAAGCTGTTAAGGCTACAGGAAGGGATAAAGAAAAGGGTGGGGGAAAGCAGTACAAGTTACTGAAGCTAGTGGTCAGAATGGGGGTCTAGGACCAGTCCATGTTAAAACATTCAGCTTTTGTTGGGGGACAAGAAACAACATTTATAATCAGCTCTGGCAGCAGATCTTCCATTATATTGCCGCAATTATGAGATTTGACCCCACCTCTCGTTGAAGGGTATTTGAAAATTCCTAAAGGTACCTGGAGTTCCACTTTACGTGGGATTAGGTTCTAAAGGTAGGATTTAAAGTGGAATGCACATATATTCACACTTAGCCAAAATCTTTCTAAATCTTTGTATCAGTTAACTTAGACTATGCTGTCCTACAGTAGTAAATGTTTCAGTAGCTTAAACACAAAGGTTTCTTTTTCATGTTAAATGTTAGCTGGATTTGTCTGCTAGAAATCCAGAAATTAAGAATAATGTATATCCCTATCTCTTTCCTTATCGTTCAGATTCATCTATTTCTCTTCTATCAGTAAACACTTTTATCCATCTCCACTCCCACTACTTTGGTGCGCTGTGAAATCATCATCTTCCTTGGCAAAGGGAAAATTTATCCATGGTGTCTCTGCTTCAACTCTCCCCTGTCAATCAATTCTCCCTACAGTGGCAAGGGAGATTTTCTTAAAGGGGGTAAGTCTGTAACAGCATCTCTCTGTTTAAAACCCTCTGTCACCCTGAAATCCTCCAGGTGGTTGGAAAAGCTCTGCTTGATCTGGCCCTAGCAGCCCCATAGGATGTTCTTTGTTCTTTCTTTCTCCACCTCGGCCACAGTGACTTCATTTTGTTTCTCAAGTTCTTTGCACCACATCTTTCCTCAGGGCCTTCACATCCAGTGTTTGTTATGGCTGAATCATGGCCTTCCTTTCCCTTTCCACCTGCCCCATGCCTTAGCTGGTCTGTCTTTATTTAGAAAGCATCAGATTGAAAGTCAGTTCCTCAGAAAAAGCTCCCTCCCTGCCAGGCCAGGTGCCCCTGTTCAATTCTACTGGGGGCTTCTTAGGACTTTTATTTTCCTAGCACTTACACCAGGTATATGCATCTAAGTACTTTTTGAAACTTACTGGATATATAAGTGTGGCCATTTTTGCCATGATCTAAAACAGCTACATGGGGAAAGTGAAGCCCTCATAACACACTCAAACAATTTTTCCACTTTGGATATAAAGCTCTTCTTATGGAGCATATAAGGGTTTACAATGAATATCACAGGGCTTCTCAAAACAAATATTTAGTGGGGTCACAGATGTAAACCTGAACCGTCATGCTTATTTCAAAATGAGTCTTCTGGTATAGCAGTTTGAAGACAATTAAGATATGGTTGTAAGTACAAGTAATTTGCACATAGGCGTTTTTTCCTCTCCTGATAGTGCTTCAATGCTCAGGAACAGGGGATAAATTAAAACAGATTTAACTTGTAGAACTACAGCATCTCCTGGGCTTGTCTCTGGACTGTGAAGGGAATCATCTGGGTATATTCTGGATTGTCTAAGGAATCAAGTGGAATAAGATCTTGGCTGAGTTTCTAGGCACATAGCGGCATTAAACTCTTTTAACCATTAGCATTACCTTTTCTGCAGGCTTCTTATGAGGTATGTATGTACATTAACCAAATACATTAATATAATTTATAAGTATTTTGTATGCCTACCTTTTGGTTCCCAAGTAATAGACCATTCTTCTTGTTGAAGAGCTAACAAAAACATTTAAAGACCAACAGCAACAATAGAAATTTATTCTTGTCTCTGCCAGGTTTCGTTATCAGGATGATGCTGGCTTCATCAGATGAGTTAGGGAGGAGTTCCTCTTTCTCTGTTGTTTGGAATAGTTTCAGAAGGAATGGCACCAGCTCCTCTTGGACCTCTGGTAGAATTTGGTTGTGAATCCGTCTGGTCTTGGGCTTTTTTTGTTGGTAGGCTATTACTGCCTCAATTTCAGAACTTATTATTGGTCTATTCAGGGATTCGACTTCTTCCTGATTTAGACTTGGGAGGGTGTATGTGTCTAGGAATTTATCTATTTCTAGATCTTCTACTTTATTTGCATAGAGGTGTTTTTAGTATTCTCTGATGGTAGTTTGTATTTCTGTGGGATCAGCGGTGATACTCCTTTTATCATTTTTTATTGTGTCTATTTGATCTCTCTTCTTTATTAGTCTGGCTAGTGTGTATCTATTTTGTTAATCTTTTCAAAAAACCAGTCCCTGGATTCATAGATTTTTTTTTTTGAAGGGTTTTTCATGTCTCTGTCTCTTTCATTCTGCTCTGATCTTAGTTATTTCTTGTA